>NC_048565.1:87695537-87700537 GCF_013265735.2 Oncorhynchus mykiss | reverse complement strand
TGATTTCAGCTGGGGTCGGGGCCGTCATATCAGGTGTGTGTGGTACTATGATCTCCCGTCCCAACCTCTATAATGGAGCTGCAGCTTGTCGTCTGAAAGATTGGAAACGAGTTCTGTCTGGTTTGTTCAGCCGTTCCTATGTGGGGGACGAACGGCTTTATGGGATTAACACTGAGGTCTGAGATGAACACAGGTTTAGGAGCTGTTTTGTTCTTATGAGATTCTATCAGTCAGTTAACACGACCTTCATGAATAATGAAGCCTTGGTGTGTTTGTTTTGATGACATAAATAAGGGATGTTAGCTGATAAATATTTTCTCATGGAACAGAATGTATGAGATCTCCTAAACCTGTGTTTACCACAGACCGTATTTGGGTTGTTTGTTAAAATATAATCCCTGTAGGTTTTGGCCAGTGAGCCATGGCAGAGTTGTGCCTCCAAAAGACACCATTACCAGCTCTCAGGTTTACAGGTCTTTAATCCACAGGGACTCCCTCTATTCCTCCACTTCTTCCACTCTGTCTGTCTGTCTGTCTGTCTGTCTGTCTGTCTGTCTGTCTGTCTGTCTGTCTGTCGCTCTGTCTGTGTATTTGTGTGTTGTACTCTTGTTCTTTCTTTTGTTTACTTTCTCCCTCCATATATAGCCGTGGTATTACTCACTGCTTCCTGTATATAGCCATGTTATTACCCTCTACTTCCTGTATATAGCCGTGGTATTACCCGCTACTTCCTGTATATAGCCATGGTATTACTCGCTGCTTCCTGTATATAGCCATGTTATTACCCACTACTTCCTGTATATAGCCATGTTATTACCCACTACTTCCTGTATATAGCCATGTTATTACCCACTATTTCCTGTATATAGCCGTGGTATTACTCGCTTCCTGTATATAGCCATGGTATTACTCGCTTCCTGTATATAGCCGTGGTATTACTCGCTTCCTGTATATAGCCGTGGTATTACTCGCTTCCTGTATATAGCCCTGTTATTACCCTCTGCTTCCTGTATATAGCCATGTTGTTACCCTCTGCTTCCTGTATATAGCCGTGGTATTACCCGCTACTTCCTGTATATAGCCATGGTATTACTCGCTGCTTCCTGTATATAGCCATGTTGTTACCCTCTACTTCCTGTATATAGCCATGTTGTTACCCTTTACTTCCTGTATATAGCCATGGTATTACCCTCTGCTTCCTGTATATAGCCATGGTATTACCCTCTACTTCCTGTATATAGCTATGTTGTTACCCTCTACTTCCTGTATATAGCCATGTTATTACCCTCTACTTCCTGTATATAGCCATGTTATTACCCTCTACTTCCTGTATATAGCCATGGTATTACCCTCTACTTCCTGTATATAGCCATGTTGTTACCCTCTACTTCCTGTATATAGCCATGGTATTACCCTCTGCTTCCTTTATATAGCCATGGTATTACCCTCTACTTCCTGTATATAGCTATGTTGTTACCCTCTACTTCCTGTATATAGCCATGGTATTACCCTCTACTTCCTGTATATAGCCATGTTATTACCCTCTACTTCCTGTATATAGCCATGTTATTGCCCTCTACTTCCTGTATATAGCCATGGTATTACCCTCTGCTTCCTGTATATAGCCATGTTATTACCCTCTACTTCCTGTATATAGCCATGTTGTTACCCTCTACTTCCTGTATATAGCCATGTTATTACCCTCTACTTCCTGTGTATAGCCATGTTGTTACCCTCTACTTCCTGTATATAGCCATGGTATTACCCTCTGCTTCCTGTATATAGCCATGTTATTACCCTCTACTTCCTGTATATAGCTATGTTATTACCCTCTACTTCCTGTATATAGCCATGTTATTACCCTCTACTTCCTGTATATAGCCATGTTATTACCCTCTACTTCCTGTATATAGCCATGTTATTACCCTCTACTTCCTGTATATATTCATGTTGTTACCCTCTACTTCCTGTATATAGCCATGTTGTTACCCTCTACTTCCTGTATATAGCCATGTTGTTACCCGCTGCTTCCTGTATATAGCCGTGTTGTTACCCGCTGCTTCCTGTATATAGCCATGGTATTACCCGCTGCTTCCTGTATATAGCCATGGTATTACCCTCTACTTCCTGTATATAGCCATGTTGTTACCCTCTACTTCCTGTATATAGCCATGTTGTTACCCGCTGCTTCCTGTATATAGCCATGGTATTACCCTCTACTTCCTGTATATAGCCATGTTATTACCCTCTACTTCCTGTATATATTCATGTTATTACCCTCTACTTCCTGTATATAGCCATGTTGTTACCCTCTACTTCCTGTATATAGCCATGTTGTTACCCGCTGCTTCCTGTATATAGCCATGGTATTACCCTCTACTTCCTGTATATAGCCATGTTATTACCCTCTACTTCCTGTATATATTCATGTTATTACCCTCTACTTCCTGTATATAGCCATGTTGTTACCCTCTACTTCCTGTATATAGCCATGTTGTTACCCTCTGCTTCCTGTATATAGCCATGGTATTACCCTCTACTTCCTGTATATAGCCATGTTGTTACCCTCTACTTCCTGTATATAGCCATGGTATTACCCTCTACTTCCTGTATATATTCATGTTATTACCCTCTACTTCCTGTATATAGCCATGTTGTTACCCTCTACTTCCTGTATATAGCCATGTTGTTACCCTCTGCTTCCTGTATATAGCCATGGTATTACCCTCTACTTCCTGTATATAGCCATGTTGTTACCCTCTACTTCCTGTATATAGCCATGGTATTACCCTCTACTTCCTGTATATAGCCATGTTGTTACCCTCTACTTCCTGTATATAGCCATGTTGTTACCCTCTACTTCCTGTATATAGCCATGTTGTTACCCTCTACTTCCTGTATATAGCCATGTTGTTACCCTCTGCTTCCTGTATATAGCCATGGTATTACCCTCTACTTCCTGTATATAGCCATGTTGTTACCCTCTACTTCCTGTATATAGCCATGTTGTTACCCTCTACTTCCTGTATATAGCCATGTTGTTACCCTCTACTTCCTGTATATAGCCATGGTATTACCCTCTACTTCCTGTATATAGCCATGTTGTTACCCTCTACTTCCTGTATATAGCCATGGTATTACCCTCTACTTCCTGTATATAGCCATGTTGTTACCCTCTACTTCCTGTATATAGCCATGTTGTTACCCTCTACTTCCTGTATATAGCCATGTTGTTACCCTCTACTTCCTGTATATAGCCATGTTGTTACCCTCTGCTTCCTGTATATAGCCATGGTATTACCCTCTACTTCCTGTATATAGCCATGTTGTTACCCTCTACTTCCTGTATATAGCCATGTTGTTACCCTCTACTTCCTGTATATAGCCATGTTGTTACCCTCTACTTCCTGTATATAGCCATGTTGTTACCCGCTGCTTCCTGTATATAGCCATGGTATTACCCTCTACTTCCTGTATATAGCCATGTTATTACCCTCTACTTCCTGTATATATTCATGTTATTACCCTCTACTTCCTGTATATAGCCATGTTGTTACCCTCTACTTCCTGTATATAGCCATGTTGTTACCCGCTGCTTCCTGTATATAGCCATGGTATTACCCTCTACTTCCTGTATATAGCCATGTTATTACCCTCTACTTCCTGTATATATTCATGTTATTACCCTCTACTTCCTGTATATAGCCATGTTGTTACCCTCTACTTCCTGTATATAGCCATGTTGTTACCCTCTGCTTCCTGTATATAGCCATGGTATTACCCTCTACTTCCTGTATATAGCCATGTTGTTACCCTCTACTTCCTGTATATAGCCATGGTATTACCCTCTACTTCCTGTATATATTCATGTTATTACCCTCTACTTCCTGTATATAGCCATGTTGTTACCCTCTACTTCCTGTATATAGCCATGTTGTTACCCTCTGCTTCCTGTATATAGCCATGGTATTACCCTCTACTTCCTGTATATAGCCATGTTGTTACCCTCTACTTCCTGTATATAGCCATGGTATTACCCTCTACTTCCTGTATATAGCCATGTTGTTACCCTCTACTTCCTGTATATAGCCATGTTGTTACCCTCTACTTCCTGTATATAGCCATGTTGTTACCCTCTACTTCCTGTATATAGCCATGTTGTTACCCTCTGCTTCCTGTATATAGCCATGGTATTACCCTCTACTTCCTGTAATAGCCATGTTGTTACCCTCTACTTCCTGTATATAGCCATGTTGTTACCCTCTACTTCCTGTATATAGCCATGTTGTTACCCTCTACTTCCTGTATATAGCCATGGTATTACCCTCTACTTCCTGTATATAGCCATGTTGTTACCCTCTACTTCCTGTATATAGCCATGGTATTACCCTCTACTTCCTGTATATAGCCATGTTGTTACCCTCTACTTCCTGTATATAGCCATGTTGTTACCCTCTACTTCCTGTATATAGCCATGTTGTTACCCTCTACTTCCTGTATATAGCCATGTTGTTACCCTCTGCTTCCTGTATATAGCCATGGTATTACCCTCTACTTCCTGTATATAGCCATGTTGTTACCCTCTACTTCCTGTATATAGCCATGTTGTTACCCTCTACTTCCTGTATATAGCCATGTTGTTACCCTCTACTTCCTGTATATAGCCATGTTGTTACCCTCTACTTCCTGTATATAGCCATGGTATTACCCTCTACTTCCTGTATATAGCCATGTTGTTACCCTCTACTTCCTGTATATAGCCATGTTGTTACCCTCTACTTCCTGTATATAGCCATGTTGTTACCCGCTGCTTCCTGTATATAGCCATGGTATTACCCTCTACTTCCTGTATATAGCCATGTTATTACCCTCTACTTCCTGTATATATTCATGTTATTACCCTCTACTTCCTGTATATAGCCATGTTGTTACCCTCTACTTCCTGTATATAGCCATGTTGTTACCCTCTACTTCCTGTATATAGCCATGTTGTTACCCTC
>NC_048565.1:87675537-87693037 GCF_013265735.2 Oncorhynchus mykiss | reverse complement strand
GTCAAGGCAGCAGCTACTCTTCCTGGGGTTTATTATGGATCCCCAGTAGGTACTGTCAAGGCAGCAGCTACTCTTCCTGGGGTTTATTATGGATCCCCAGTAGGTACTGTCAAGGCAGCAGCTACTCTTCCTGAGGTTTATTATGGATCCCCAGTAGGTACTGTCAAGGCAGCAGCTACTCTTGATGGGGTTTATTATGGATCCCCAGTAGGTACTGTCAAGGCAGCAGCTACTCTTCCTGGGGTTTATTATGGATCCCCATTAGTTCCTGTCAAGGCAGCAGCTACTCTTGCTGGGGTTTATTATGGATCCCCAGTAGGTACTGTCAAGGCAGCAGCTACTCTTCCTGGGGGTTTATTATGGATCCCCAGTAGGTACTGTCAAGGCAGCAGCTACTCTTCCTGGGGGTTTATTATGGATCCCCAGTAGGTACTGTCAAAGCAGCAGCTACTCTTCCTGGGGTTTATTATGGATCCCCAGTAGGTACTGTCAAGGCAGCAGCTACTCTTCCTGGGGGTTTATTATGGATCCCCAGTAGGTACTGTCAAAGCAGCAGCTACTCTTCCTGGGGTTTATTATGGATCCCCAGTAGGTACTGTCAAGGCAGCAGCTACTCTTCCTGGGGTTTATTATGGATCCCCAGTAGGTACTGTCAAGACAGTAGCTTCTCTTCCTGGGGTTTATCATGGATCCCCAGTAGGTACTGTCATGGCTGCAGCTACTTTTCCTGGGGTTTATTATGGATCCCCAGTAGGTACTGTCAAGGCAGCAGCTACTCTTCCTGGGGTTTATTATGGATCCCCAGTAGGTACTGTCAGAGATAGAGGTCCTAACACAGTCAGAGATAGAGGTCCTAACACAGTCAGAGATAGAGGTCCTAACACAGTCAGAGATAGAGGTCCTAACACACTTCACAAAGTGAGGAACAATGTGGACTTTGACAGGGTCAATCACAGGGTCAATCACAGGGTCAATGTCCTGGTCACCATTTATTTAGGAACTCTGTTTCTCTGACTGGGGCTTGTGTCAGTCTTAAGTGAGAGTGTCACTCTTAGGTGAGAGGAGAGCAGTGATTGGCTCTCTGTAGAACGGTGGTTAGTTGTAATCTCAGGTATTTATTTTGGCCTGGTGCGTCTTAAGATGGCTGCCCAAGATGGAGACAGACTCTGTGTCGTAAACACTGAACATCCCCTTGTTTACACACAAGCTTGACCCACCACGCAGAGTGTGTGTGTGTTGTGTGTGCTCGTGGTACATGGTGTGTGTTGACGGGCTGGGGGTGGGGGGGCGCTTGTTTTGAGTATGTGGGTGGGGTCGGGGGTGGATGGCAGGCCGAGCAGGGGGTGTGTGTGTGTGTGTGTGTCCCAGTGAAGGAAGGTTCCGCTAGTTGACAGTGAATAGGGTCTAATGCTCCTGACTGATAGTTACACTGATGCCTGAACACACTAACACTCTGTGAGGATGACTCACAACACACAGCTTATGAAGGACAGGGTGTGACTGTGTGTGTGTGTGTGTGTTTATTCTGTACACCTTTTGAGAGGCAAATAGCCTTTCTCTAAACTCTTTGTCATCTTAACACACACACACACACACACACACACACACACACACACACACACACACACACACACACACACACACACACACACACACACACACACACAGCGACACACAGACCCTGTTGAGAATCTTAATATCATAGTTGTTTGTCATTTTAAGAGCTCCTTTAGTAAATCAGCTTTTTCTGCTTTAAACTCATATCGTCATTTATGAACATTTGAACATCTTGGCCATGTTCTGTTATAATCTCCACCCGGCACAGCCAGAAGAGGACTGGCCACCCCTCATAGCCTGGTTCCTCTCTACCCAGTACAGTCAGGAGAGGACTGGCCACCCCTCAGAGCCTGGTTCCTCTCTACCCAGTACAGCCAGAAGAGGACTGGCCACCCCTCAGAGCCTGGTTCCTCTCTACCCAGTACAGCCAGAAGAGGACTGGTCACCCCTCAGAGCCTGGTTCCTCTCTACCCAGTACAGCCAGAAGAGGACTGGCCACCCCTCAGAGCCTGGTTCCTCTCTACCCAGTACAGCCAGAAGAGGACTGGCCACCCGTCATAGCCTGGTTCCTCTCTACCCAGTACAGTCAGGAGAGGACTGGCCACCCCTCAGAGCCTGGTTCCTCTCTACCCAGTACAGCCAGGAGAGGACTGGCCACCCCTCAGAGCCTGGTTCCTCTCTACCCAGTACAGTCAGGAGAGGACTGGCCACCCCTCATAGCCTGGTTCCTCTCTACCCAGTACAGCCAGAAGAGGACTGGCCACCCCTCAGAGCCTGGCTCCTCTCTACCCAGTACAGTCAGGAGAGGACTGGCCACCCCTCAGAGCCTGGTTCCTCTCTACCCAGTACAGCCAGTAGAGGACTGGCCACCCCTCAGAGCCTGGTTCCTCTGTACCAGGTACAGCCAGAAGAGGACTGGTCACCCCTCAGAGCCTGGTTCCTCTCTACCCAGTACAGCCAGAAGAGGACTGGCCACCCCTCATAGCCTGGTTCCTCTCTACCCAGTACAGCCAGAAGAGGACTGGCCATCCCTCAGAGCCTGGTTCCTCTCTAGGTTTCTTCCTAGGTTCTGGCCTTTCTAGGGAGTTTTTCCTAGCCACCGTGCTTCTACACCTGCATTGCTTGCTGTTTGGGGTTTTAGGCTGGGTTTCTGTACAGCACTTTGAGATATCAGCTGATGTACGAAGGGCTATATAAATACATTTGATTTGATTTGATTGTCATTTCTAATGTTAAACATTAAACCCCAGCTGTTAAACCACAGATATTAAACCACAGATATTATACTGTAGATATTAAACCACAGATATTATACTGTAGATATTAAACCACAGATATTATACTGTAGATATTAAACCACAGATATTAAACCACAGATATGATACTGTAGATATTAAACCACAGATATTAAACCACAGATATTATACTGTAGATATTAAACCACAGATATTAAACCACAGATATTAAACCCCAGATATTATACTGTAGATGTTAAACCACAGATATTAAACCACAGATATTATACTGTAGATATTAAACCACAGATATTATACTGTAGATATTATACTGTAGATGTTAAACCACAGATATTATACTGTAGATATTATACTGTAGATATTAAACCACAGATATTATACTGTAGATATTATACTGTAGATGTTAAACCACAGATATTATACTGTAGATATTATACTGTAGATATTAAACCACAGATATTATACTGTAGATATTAAACCACAGATATTATACTGTAGATATTATACTGTAGATATTAAACCACAGATATTATACTGTAGATATTAAACCACAGATATTATACTGTAGATATTATACTGTAGATATTAAACCACAGATATTATACTGTAGATGTTAAACCACAGATATTAAACCCCAGATATTATACTGTAGATGTTAAACCACAGATATTATACTGTAGATATTATACTGTAGATATTAAACCACAGATATTTTACTGTAGATATTATACTGTAGATATTAAACCACAGATATTATACTGTAGATATTATACTGTAGATATTAAACCACAGATATTAAACTGTAGATATTATACTGTAGATGTTAAACCACAGATATTATACTGTAGATATTATACTGTAGATGTTAAACCACAGATATTATACTGTAGATATTATACTGTAGATATTAAACCACAGATATTATACTGTAGATATTATACTGTAGATGTTAAACCACAGATATTATACTGTAGATATTATACTGTAGATATTAAACCACAGATATTAAACCACAGATATTATACTGTAGATATTATACTGTAGATATTAAACCACAGATATTATACTGTAGATAAACCACAGATATTATACTGTAGATATTATACTGTAGATGTTAAACCACAGATATTATACTGTAGATATTATACTGTAGATATTAAACCACATATATTAAACCACAGATATTATACTGTAGATATTATACTGTAGATATTAAACCACAGATATTATACTGTAGATATTATACTGTAGATGTTAAACCACAGATATTATACTGTAGATATTATACTGTAGATATTAAACCACAGATATTATACTGTAGATATTATACTGTAGATGTTAAACCACAGATATTATACTGTAGATATTATACTGTAGATATTATACTGTAGATGTTAAACCACAGATATTATACTGTAGATATTATACTGTAGATATTAAACCACAGATATTATACTGTAGATATTATACTGTAGATGTTAAACCACAGATATTATACTGTAGATATTATACTGTAGATATTAAACCACAGATATTAAACCACAGATATTATACTGTAGATATTATACTGTAGATATTAAACCACAGATATTATACTGTAGATAAACCACAGATATTATACTGTAGATATTATACTGTAGATGTTAAACCACAGATATTATACTGTAGATATTATACTGTAGATGTTAAACCACAGATATTAAACCACAGATATTATACTGTAGATATTATACTGTAGATATTAAACCACAGATATTATACTGTAGATATTATACTGTAGATAAACCACAGATATTATACTGTAGATATTATACTGTAGATGTTAAACCACATATATTATACTGTAGATATTATACTGTAGATGTTAAACCACAGATATTATACTGTAGATGTTAAGCCACAGATGTTAAACCACAGATATTATACTGTAGATATTATACTGTAGATGTTAAACCACAGATATTATACTGTAGATATTATACTGTAGATATTAAACCACAGATATTATACTGTAGATATTAAACCACAGATATTATACTGTAGATGTTAAACCACAGATATTATACTGTAGATGTTAAACCACAGATATTATACTGTAGATATTAAACCACAGATATTATACTGTAGATATTATACTGTAGATATTAAACCACAGATATTATACTGTAGATATTAAACTGTAGATATTAAACCACAGATATTAAACCACAGATATTATACTGTAGATATTAAACCACAGATATTAAACCACAGATATTATACTGTAGATGTTAAACCACAGATATTATACTGTAGATATTAAACCACAGATATTATACTGTAGATATTAAACCACAGATATTAAACCACAGATATTAAACCATAGATATTAAACTGTAGATATTAAACCACAGATATTAAACCACAGATATTATACTGTAGATATTAAACCACAGATATTATACTGTAGATATTAAACCACAGATATTATACTGTAGATATTAAACCACAGATATTAAACCACAGATATTATACTGTAGATATTAAACCACAGATATTATACTGTAGATATTAAACCACAGATATTAAACCACAGATATTAAACCATAGATATTAAACTGTAGATATTAAACCACAGATATTAAACCACAGATATTATACTGTAGATATTAAACCACAGATATTATACTGTAGATATTAAACCACAGATATTATACTGTAGATATTAAACCACAGATATTAAACCACAGATATTATACTGTAGATATTAAACCACAGATATTATACTGTAGATATTAAACCACAGATATTATACTGTAGATGTTAAACCACAGATATTAAACTGTAGATATTAAACCACAGATATTATACTGTAGATATTAAACCACAGATATTAAACCACATATATTATACTGTAGATATTAAACCACAGATATTATACTGTAGATGTTAAACCACAGATATTATACTGTAGATATTAAACCACAGATATTATACTGTAGATGTTAAACCACAGATATTAAACTGTAGATATTAAACCACAGATATTATACTGTAGATATTAAACCACAGATATTATACTGTAGATATTAAACCACAGATATTAAACCACAGATATTATACTGTAGATATTAAACCACAGATATTATACTGTAGATATTAAACCACAGATATTATACTGTAGATATTAAACCACAGATATTAAACCACAGATATTATACTGTAGATATTAAACCACAGATATTATACTGTAGATATTAAACCACAGATATTAAACCACAGATATTAAACTGTAGATATTAAACCACAGATATTATACTGTAGATGTTAAACCACAGATATTAAACCACAGATATTATACTGTAGATGTTAAACCACAGATATTAAACTGTAGATATTAAACCACAGATATTATACTGTAGATATTAAACCACAGATATTATACTGTAGATATTAAACCACAGATATTAAACCACAGATATTATACTGTAGATATTAAACCACAGATATTATACTGTAGATATTAAACCACAGATATTATACTGTAGATATTAAACCACAGATATTAAACCACAGATATTAAACTGTAGATATTAAACCACAGATATTATACTGTAGATATTAAACCACAGATATTAAACCACAGATATTAAACTGTAGATATTAAACCACAGATATTATACTGTAGATATTAAACCACAGATATTAAACCACAGATATTAAACTGTAGATATTAAACCACAGATATTATACTGTAGATATTAAACCACAGATATTAAACCACAGATATTATACTGTAGATATTAAACCACAGATATTATACTGTAGATATTAAACCACAGATATTATACTGTAGATATTAAACCACAGATATTAAACCACAGATATTAAACTGTAGATATTAAACCACAGATATTATACTGTAGATATTAAACCACAGATATTAAACCACAGATATTAAACTGTAGATATTAAACCACAGATATTATACTGTAGATATTAAACCACAGATATTAAACCACAGATATTATACTGTAGATATTAAACCATAGATATTAAACTGTAGATGTTAAACCACAGATATTATACTGTAGATATTAAACCACAGATATTATACTGTAGATATTAAACCACTGTTAAACACTGAAACAAACAGACTTAAAGGCTGAATCAAGTGTCTGTTCATCACAGGATGTAAAGCGACAGTTGGAGGAGATGAGGTGTGTGTGCGTGTGTGTGTGTGTGTGTGTGTGTGTGTGTGTGTGTGTGTGTGACGTGTTCAAATCAGGGATCTTCTAATGAGGTTTGTGTTCTGTGTGTTCCTCAATGTCAACCTGTCAGACCCATTCTGGTTGTTGGAGTTTGGGTGGTCGATCCCCTTGACTCCCTTCCTCCCCCCTTGCTCACTCCTCTTACCCACTTCCTGTAGTCACATGTCTGCCGTCTCCAGTCTCTCCAGAACTGTGAACCGTCAGCAGTTCTCTTCCAGGGTCCATTACCTCAGCACTGCCCTCAATTTACACTTATTTCAAATACTAGTCTCGGTTAAACCAGGTCCTCAGGATCAATGATCCCTCGTCTAGCCTCTCCTCTCGCTCTCATTCTCTCTCATTCTCTCTCTCACTCACTCGCTTTCATTGTCTCTCGTTCTCTCCATCTCTCGCCCTCTCATTCTCTCTCCCATCTCTCTCGCCCTCTCATTCTCTCTCCCATCTCTCTCGCCCTCTCATTCTCTCACCCATCTCTCTCGCCCTCTCATTCTCTCTCCCATCTCTCTCGCCCTCTCATTCTCTCTCCCATCTCTCTCACCCTCTCATTCTCTCTCCCATCTCTCTCCCTCTCATTCTCTCTCACCCTCTCATTCTCTCTCCCATCTCTCTCTCCCTCTCATTCTCTCTCACCCTCTCATTCTCTCTCCCATCTCTCTCTCCCTCTCATTCTCTCTCACCCTCTCATTCTCTCTCCCATCTCTCTCCCTCTCATTCTCTCTCACCCTCTCATTCTCTCTCCCATCTCTCTCTGCCTCTCTCTCTGCCTCTCTCTCTCTGCCTCTCACATACAGAAGTTTCAAAACAATAAAGACATTACAAATGTCATATTATATATATATATATATACAGTGTTTTAACAATGTACAAATGGTTAAAGGACACAAGATGAAATAAATATGGGTTGTATTTACAATGGTGTTTGTTCTTCACTGGTTGCCCTTTTCTCGTGGCAACAGGTCACAGATCTTGCTGCTGTGATGGCACACTGTGGAATTTCACCCAGTAGTTATGGGAGTTTATCAAAATTGGATTTGTTTTCGAATTCTTTGTGGATCTGTGTAATCTGAGGGAAATATGTCTCTCTAATATGGTCATACATTGGGCAGGAGGTTAGGAAGTGCAGCTCTCTCTCTCTCTCTCTCTCTCTGCCTCTCTCTCTGCCTCTCTCTCTGCCTCTCTCTCTCTCTCTGCCTCTGTCTCTCTGTCTCTCTATGTCTGTCTCTCCCTCTCTGCCTCTCTTTCTCTCTCCTCTCCTCTCTCCTCTCCTCTCTCCTCTCCTCTCCTCTCCTCTCCTCTCCTCTCCTCTCCTCTCCTCTCCTCTCCTCTCCTCTCCTCTCTCCTCTCTCCTCTCTCCTCTCTTCTCTCTCTCTCTCTCTCTCTCTCTCTCTCTCTCTCTCTCTCTCTCTCTCTCTCTCTCTCTCTCTCTCTCTCTCTCTCTCTCTCTCTCTCTCTCTCTGCCTCTCTCTCTGCCTCTCTCTCTCTGCCTCTCTCTCTGCCTCTCTCTCTGCCTCTGTCTCTCTATGTCTGTCTCTCCCTCTCTGCCTCTCTTTCTCTCTCCTCTCCTCTCTCTCTCTCTCTCTCTCTCTCTCTCTCTCTCTCTCTCTCTGCCTCTCTCTCTGCCTCCCTCTCTGCCTCTCTTTCTCTCTCCTCTCCTCTCCTCTCTCTCCTCTCCTCTCCTCTCCTCTCCTCTCCTCTCCTCTCCTCTCCTCTCCTCTCCTCTCCTCTCCTCTCCTCTCCTCTCCTCTCCCTCTCCCTCTCCCTCTCCCTCTCCCTCCCTCTCTCTCTCTCTCTCTCTCTCTCTCTCTCTCTCTCTCTGCCTCTCTCTCTCTCTGCCTCGCTCTGCCTCTGCCTCTGCCTCGCTCTGCCTCTGCCTCTCTCTCGCTCTGCCTCTCTCTCGCTCTGCCTCTCTCTCTCGCTCTGCCTCTCTCTCTCTCGCTCTGCCTCTCTCTCTCTCACTCTGCCTCTCTCTCTCTCTCGTAGAATAGTGCAGTGGCAGGTCTTTTGGTACAGTAATTTATTTTCCCATTAGCCCCTTCTCTGAAGATGGTGCTCCTGGGTCTGAGGGGCTGGCTGGGGCGATAGAGAGAACAGAGGAGAGGAGAGGGCCCTGGACACACTGATAAGACCCGGAGAGGACGAAGGGAGGGGGGCGAGATAGAGGCCGTGTCTAAATGCCTTTACTGGCGTACTAAATAGTATGCCAAAAAATAACGTCCTATACTATGTGATATTTGGAAAATAGTACTCAATGTGTAACGCGGGATTGTGTTGACTCCTGCTATCCGGTCATTTTGCTAAGGAGCGTCAATTTATCCGATTATCAGCTGTTGTCAAACACAAGTCAGAAAAGACAATTGAATTCTATTAGACCCAACACGAAAATGAGTATGTAGTGTGGTATTCTGATACGGCCTGAGGAGGAGGAGGAGGAGTGGGAGGGAGGGAGGGAGGGAGGGAGGGGGAGGGAGTGTGATGGAGGGTCAGAGGTGGTGAATCTCTCCTCTCTGAGTGATGGAGGGTCAGAGGTGGTGAATCTCTCCTCTCTGAATGATGGAGGGTCAGAGGTGGTGACTTTCTCCTCTCTGAATGATGGAGGGTCAGAGGTGGTGACTTTCTCCTCTCTGAATGATGGAGGGTCAGAGGTGGTGAATCTCTCCTCTCTGAATGATGGAGGGTCAGAGGTGGTGAACCTCTCCTCTCTGAGTGATGGAGGGTCAGAGGTGGTGAATCTCTCCTCTCTGAATGATGGAGGGTCAGAGGTGGTGAATCTCTCCTCTCTGAGTGATGGAGGGTCAGAGGTGGTGAATCTCTCCTCTCTGAATGATGGAGGGTCAGAGGTGGTGAATCTCTCCTCTCTGAATGATGGAGGGTCAGAGGTGGTGAACCTCTCCTCTCTGAGTGATGGAGGGTCAGAGGTGGTGAATCTCTCCTCTCTGAATGATGGAGGGTCAGAGGTGGTGAATCTCTCCTCTCTGAGTGATGGAGGGTCAGAGGTGGTGAAGAATGGTAAAGGGAAAGTGTGTGAATGTGGACCTCATCCATCCCCCTCATTCAGGAACGATTAGGCTTTTTTAAGGGCGAGGCCATTTTTCCCCTCTCTCTCTCTCTGTCCCCTCTCTCTCTTCTCTCTCTCCTTTCATCCTTTCATCTTCCACAATCACTCACAGCTCTGCCAAATGACATTCCTACTGCCGTACATAAGGGTAGGATAGGCTACACACACAGCTGACCTTACACAGTCAGAACAAGGCCTCCAGCCTAAAACATCCTCCTATAACCTCTGCCCCATGGGGAGGGAGGGAGAGAGCAAACAGGGGAGGGAGGGAGAGAGCAAACAGGGGAGGGAGGGAGAGAGCAAACAGGGGAGGGAGGGAGAGAGCAAACAGGGGAGGGAGGGAGAGAGCAAACAGGGGAGGGAGGGAGAGAGCAAACAGGGGAGGGAGGGAGAGAGCAAACAGGGGAGGGAGGGAGAGAGCAAACAGGGGAGGGAGGGAGAGAGCAAACAGGGGAGGGAGGGAGAGAGCAAACAGGGGAGGGAGGGAGAGAGCAAACAGGGGAGAGAGAGAGAGTGCAAACAGGGGAGAGAGAGAGAGAGCAAACAGAGGAGAGGGTCAGGAGAGAGAGAGAGAGAGAGGAGGAGGACACACACACACACAGATAGAGAGGAGGACACACACACACAGAGAGAGAGGAGGAGGACACACACACACACAGAGAGAGAGGAGGAGGACACACACACACACAGAGAGAGAGGAGGAGGACAGAGAGCGAGAGGAGGACAGAGAGCGAGAGGAGGACAGAGAGCGAGAGGAGGACCGAGAGCGAGAGGTGGACAGAGAGCGTGAGGAGGACAGAGAGCGTGAGGAGGACAGAGAGCGAGAGGTGGACAGAGAGCGAGAGGTGGACAGAGAGCGTGAGGTGGACAGAGAGCGTGAGGTGGACAGAGAGCGTGAGGAGGACAGAGAGCGAGAGGTGGACAGAGAGCGTGAGGTGGACAGAGAGCGAGAGGTGGACAGAGAGCGAGAGGTGGACAGAGAGCGAGAGGTGGACAGAGAGCGAGAGGTGGACAGAGAGCGAGAGGTGGACAGAGAGCGAGAGGTGGACAGAGAGCGTGAGGTGGACAGAGAGCGTGAGGAGGACAGAGAGCGAGAGGTGGACAGAGAGCGAGAGGTGGACAGAGAGCGAGAGGTGGACAGAGAGCGTGAGGTGGACAGAGAGCGAGAGGAGGACAGAGAGCGAGAGGAGGACAGGGAGCGTGAGGTGGACAGGGAGCGTGAGGTGGACAGGGAGCGTGAGGTGGACAGGGAGCGAGCGCGAGAGGAGGACAGAGCGCGAGAGGAGGACAGAGAGCGAGAGGTGGACAGAGAGCGAGAGGAGGACAGAGAAGGACACAGCGAGAGAGAGAAGAGGCAGTGTGTGTTAGGGAGGGTCAGGGGTCAGGGCAGTGTGTGTTAGGAGGGTCAGGGGTCAGGGCAGTGTGTGTTAGGGAGGGGCAGGGGTCAGGGCAGTGTGTGTTAGGAGGGTCAGGGGTCAGGGCAGTGTGTGTTAGGGAGGGGCAGGGGTCAGGGCAGTGTGTGTTAGGGAGGGGCAGGGGTCAGGGCAGTGTGTGTTAGGGAGGGTCAGGGGTCAGGGCAGTGTGTGTTAGAAGGGTCAGGGGTCAGGGCAGTGTGTGTTAGAAGGGGCAGGGGTCAGGGCAGTGTGTGTTAGGAGGGGCAGGGGTCAGGGCAGTGTGTGTCAGGGGTCAGGGCAGTGTGTGTTAGGAGGGTCAGGGGTCAGGGCAGTGTGTGTTAGAAGGGTCAGGGGTCAGGGCAGTGTGTGTTAGGAGGGGCAGGGGTCAGGGCAGTGTGTGTCAGGGGTCAGGGCAGTGTGTGTTAGGAGGGGCAGGGGTCAGGGCAGTGTGTGTCAGGGGTCAGGGCAGTGTGTGTTAGGAGGGTCAGGGGTCAGGGCAGTGTGTGTTAGAAGGGTCAGGGGTCAGGGCAGTGTGTGTTAGGAGGGGCAGGGGTCAGGGCAGTGTGTGTTAGAAGGGTCAGGGGTCAGGGCAGTGTGTGTTAGAAGGGGCAGGGGTCAGGGCAGTGTGTGTTAGAAGGGGCAGGGGTCAGGGCAGTGTGTGTTAGAAGGGTCAGGGGTCAGGGCAGTGTGTGTTAGAAGGGGCAGGGGTCAGGGGTCAGGGCAGCGTGTGTTAGAAGGGTCAGGGGTCAGGGGTCAGGGCAGTGTGTGTTAGAAGGGTCAGGGCAGTGTGTGTTAGGAGGGTCAGGGGTCAGGCCAGTGTGTGTTAGGAGGGTCAGGGCAGCGTGTGTTAGAAGGGTCAGGGGTCAGGCCAGTGTGTGTTAGGAGGGTCAGGGCAGTGTGTGTTAGGAGGGGCAGGGGTCAGGGCAGTGTGTGTTAGGAGGGTCAGGGCAGTGTGTGTTAGGAGGGTCAGGGGTCAGGGCAGTGTGTGTTAGGAGGGGCAGGGGTCAGGGCAGTGTGTGTTAGAAGGGTCAGGGGTCAGGGGTCAGGGCAGTGTGTGTTAGAAGGGGCAGGGGTCAGGGGTCAGGGCAGTGTGTGTTAGGGTTGTCACCATACCAGTATCTCAGTATTCTGGTAATGAAACAAAACAATGTCCAGATGTTGGAAACAACCAGCAGTGTGTTGTCACCTAGATTTACAAAGGTAGATTTTCCTGCTAGACACACACACACACCGACACACACACAGACCCACACACACACACACACACACACACACACACACACACACACACACACACACCGACACACTGACACACACACACCGACACACAGACACCAACACACAGACACCGACACACATCGACACACACAGACACCGACACACACACACCGACACACACACACACCGACACACACCGACACCGACACACACCGACACCGACACACACACACCGACACACACACACACCGACACACACACACCGACACAGACACAGACACACACACACACACCGACACAGACACAGACACACACACCGACACAGACACACACACAGACACACACACAGACACACACACCGACACACACACACCGACACAGACACAGACACACACACCGACACACACACACACACCGACACAGACACAGACACACACACCGACACAGACACACACACAGACACACACACCGACACAGACACTTATTTACTCATCCCGTTTTCTGTGTCTTTCGGTTGTTGATGGAACATTGGAGTCAGTCCTGATCAATAGTGAATATTGATCTGCATCTTGGTTGTGATTACAAACCAATTGACTTTGAGCCTGTGTTAAAAGCCCATTAGTTGATTGTTAAGGAACACACACACACACACACACACACACACCATGCTCCTTCAGCACTTATCCTAATGAATCTATTCCTTGGTGACAAAATACATCCTCTCCCCCTCTACCTGCCTCTCCTCTCTTCCTGTCCCATTGGTGTTTTGGGAGGGGTGTACAGCGGGCCCCCGGCCCCCACTCTGCCCTGACCCCTGCCCCCCCACTAGGGGACCAGCTGTGGGTCGATACTGGGACAGCTGGCTGGCATTAGGGAACCTACCCTATGGGCCCCACTACCCTATAACAGACACTACACACTACCCTAACAGACACTACACACTACCCTATGGGCTCCACTACACTATAACAGACACTACACACTACCCTAACAGACACTACACACTACCCTAACAGACACTACACATTACCCTAACAGACACCACACACTACCCTAACAGACACTACACACTACCCTAACAGACACTACACACTACCCTAACAGACACTACACACTACCCAATAACAGACACTACCCTAACAGACACTACACACTACCCTAACAGACACTACACACTACACTAACAGACACTACACACTACACTAACAGACACTACACACTACCCTAACAGACACTACACACTACCCTAACAGACACCCCTGTAACAGACGCTCCCCCTGTAACAGACGCTCCCCCTATAACAGACGCTCCCCCTATAACAGACGCTCCCCCTATAACAGACGCTCCCCCATAACAGACGCTCCCCCTATAACAGACGCTCCCCCTACAACAGACGCTCCCCCTATAACAGATGCTCCCACTATAACAGACGCTCCCCCTATAACAGAGACGCTCCCCCTATAACAGACGCTCCCCCTATAACAGAGACGCTGCCCCTATAACAGACGCTACCCCTGTAACAGACGCTCCCCCTGTAATAGACGCTCCCCCTATAACAGACGCTCCCCCTATAACAGACGCTCCCCCTATAACAGACGCTGCCCCTATAACAGACGCTGCCCCTATAACAGACGCTCCCCCTATAACAGAGACGCTCCCCCTATAACAGAGACGCTGCCCCTATAACAGACGCTACCCCTATAACAGACGCTACCCCTATAACAGCTCCCCCTATAACAGAGACGCTCCCCCTATAACAGACGCTCCCCCTATAACAGACGCTCCCCCTGTAACAGACGCTCCCCCTGTAACAGACGCTCCCCCTATAACAGACGCTCCCCCTATAACAGACGCTCCCCCTATAACAGACGCTCCCCCTATAACAGACGCTCCCCCTATAACAGACGCTCCCCCTACAACAGACGCTCCCCCTATAACAGATGCTCCCACTATAACAGACGCTCCCCCTATAACAGAGACGCTCCCCCTATAACAGACGCTCCCCCTATAACAGAGACGCTGCCCCTATAACAGACGCTACCCCTGTAACAGACGCTCCCCCTGTAATAGACGCTCCCCCTATAACAGACGCTCCCCCTATAACAGACGCTCCCCCTATAACAGACGCTGCCCCTATAACAGACGCTGCCCCTATAACAGACGCTGCCCCTATAACAGACGCTCCCCCTATAACAGAGACGCTCCCCCTATAACAGAGACGCTGCCCCTATAACAGACGCTACCCCTATAACAGACGCTACCCCTATAACAGCTCCCCCTATAACAGAGACGCTCCCCCTATAACAGACGCTACCCCTATAACAGACGCTACCCCTGTAACAGTTCAATTTTGGTTTCATCTGACCAGAGTACCTTCTTCCACATGTTTGGTGTGTCTCCCAGGTGGCTTGTGGCAAACTTTGAACAACACTTTTTATGGATATCTTTAAGAAATGGCTTTCTTCTTGCCACTCTTCCATAAAGGCCAGATTTGTGCAATATACGACTGATTGTTGTCCTATGGACAGAGTCTCCCACCTCAGCTGTAGATCTCTGCAGTTCATCCAGAGTGATCATGGGCCTCTTGGCTGCATCTCTGATCAGTCTTCTCCTTGTATGAGCTGAAAGTTTAGAGGGACGGCCAGGTCTTGGTAGATTTGCAGTGGTCTGATACTCCTTCCATTTCAATATTATCGCTTGCACAGTGCTCCTTGGGATGTTTAAAGCTTGGGAAATCTTTTTGTATCCAAATCCGGCTTTAAACTTCTTCACAACAGTATCTCGGACCTGCCTGGTGTGTTCCTTATTCTTCATGATGCTCTCTGCGCTTTTAACGGACCTCTGAGACTATCACAGTGCAGGTGCATTTATACGGAGACTTGATTACACACAGGTGGATTGTATTTATCATCATTAGTCATTTAGGTCAACATTGGATCATTCAGAGATCCTCACTGAACTTCTGGAGAGAGTTTGCTGCACTGAAAGTAAAGGGGCTGAATCATTTTGCACGCCCAATTTTTCAGTTTTTGATTTGTTGAAAAAGTTTGAAATATCCAATAAATGTCGTTCCACTTCATGATTGTGTCCCACTTGTTGTTGATTCTCCACAAAAAAATACAGTTTTATATCTTTATGTTTGAAGCCTGAAATGTGGCAAAAGGTCGCAAAGTTCAAGGGGGCCGAATACTTTCGCAAGGCACTGTACATATCAGATGAGTAATGTAGGGTATGTAACCATTATATGAAGTGGCATTGTTTAAAGTGGCTAGTGATACATTTATTATATAGATTTTTCCATTATTAAAGTGGCTGGAGTTGAGTCAGTGTGTTGGCAGCAGCCACTCAATGTTAGTGGTGGCTGTTTAACATTCTGAAGGCCTTGAGATAGAAGCTGTTTTTCAGTCTCTCGGTCCCAGCTTTGATGCACCTGTACTGACCTCGCCTTCTGGATGGTAGCAGGGTGAGCAGGCAGTGGCTCGGGTGGTTGTTGTCCTTGATGATCTTTATGGCCTTCCTGTGACATCGGGTGGTGAAGGTGTCCTGGAGGGCAGGTAGTTTGCCCCCGGTGATGCGTTGTGCAGACCTCACTACCCTCTGGAGAGCCTTACGGTTGTGGGCAGAGCAGTTGCCGTACCAGGCGGTGATACAGCCCGCCAGGCTGCTCTCGATTGAGCATCTATAAAGGTTTGTTAGTGTTTTTGGTGACAAGACAAATTTCTTCAGCCTCCTGATGTTGAAGAGACGCTGCTGCGCCTTCTTCACGATGCTGTCTGTGTGGTTGGACCATTTCAGTTTGTCTGTGATGTGTACGCCGAGGAACTTAAAACTTTATACCCTCTCCACTACTGTCCCGTCGATGTGGATAGGGGGGTGTTCCCTCTGCTGTTTTCTGAAGTCCACGATCATCTCCTTTGTTATGTTGAGTGTGAGGTTATTTTCCAGGAGGCCCTCACCTCCTCCCTGTAGGCCGTCTTGTCGTTGTTGGTAACCAAGCCTACCACTGTAGTGTCGTCTGCAACCTTGATGATTGAGTTGGAGGCGTGCGTGGCCATGCAGTCATGGGTGAACAGGGAGTACAGCAGAGGGCTCAGAATGCACCCTTGTGTGGCTCATGGTCTAGAGCTTGATGACGAGTTTGGAGGGTACTATGTTGTTAAATGCTGATCTGTAGTCGATGAACAGCATTCTCACATAGGTATTCCTCTTGTCCAGATGGGTTAGAGCAGTGTGCAGTGTGTTTGCGATTGCGTCGTCTGTGGACCTATTAGGACGGTAAGCAAATTGGAGTGGGTCTAGGGTGTCAGGTAGGGTGGAGGTGATGTGGTCCTTGACTAGTCTCTCAAAGCACTTCATGATGACTGAAGTGAGTGCTACGTAGTCGTTTAGCTCGGTTTCTTGGGAACAGGAACAATGGTGGCCCTCTTGAAGCATCTGGGAACAGCAGACTGGGATAAGGATTGATTGAATATGTCCGTAAACACACCAGCCAGCTAGTCTGCGAATGCTCTGAGGACACGGCTGGGGATGCCGTCTGGGCCGGCAGCCTTGCGAGGGTTAACACGTTTAAATGTTTTACTCACTTCGGCTGCAGTGAAGGAGAGCCCGCAGGTTTTGGTAGCAGGCCGTGTCAGTGGCACTGTATTGTCCTTAAAGTGAGCAAAGAAGTTGTTTAGTCTGTCTGGGAGCAAGACATCCTGGTCCGCGACGGGGCTGGTTTTCATTTTGTAGTCCTTGATTGACTGTAGACCCTGTCACATACCTCTTGTG
>NC_048565.1:87658037-87670537 GCF_013265735.2 Oncorhynchus mykiss | reverse complement strand
GGAAGGGAGAGGAGGAGGGCAGGAGGGATGGATGGAAGAGAGAGGAGGTGGGCAGGAGGGATGGATGGAAGAGAGAGGAGGTGGGCAGGAGAGATGGATAAGGCAGAGAAACATGAAGGAGCGCTGGGTGGAAGGGAGAGGGGAGGTGGGTAGGAGGGATGGATGGAAGGGAGAGGAGGTGGGCAGGAGGGATGGATGGAAGGGAGAGGAGGAGGGCAGGAGGGATGGATGGAAGGGAGAGGAGGAGGGTAGGAGGGATGGATGGAAGGGAGAGGAGGAGGGCAGGAGGGATGGATGGAAGGGAGAGGAGGTGGGCAGGAGGGATGGATGGAAGAGAGAGGAGGTGGGCAGGAGGGATGGATGGAAGGGAGAGGAGGAGGGTAGGAGGGATGGATGGAAGGGAGAGGAGGAGGGCAGGAGGGATGGATGGAAGGGAGAGGAGGAGGGCAGGAGGGATGGATGGAAGAGAGAGGAGGTGGGCAGGAGGGATGGATGGAAGGGAGAGGAGGAGGGCAGGAGGGATGGATAAGGCAGAGAAACAGGAAGGAGCGCTGGGTGGAAGGGAGAGGTGGATAGGCCTGGTAGAGTAATGGTGCAGTGGGTTGTGTTTGGGGGATGTTGGTTTGCCAGTGTGATTCCTTTGGTTTCTCAGTTCCAATTGGAATTGTAGGTGTTTTTCTGCTCTCCTCTCATCCCTCTCTGAGCAATGTGTATTTCTATCAATTTAATAACATCCATGACATGTTATGAACGCATCAATAGATGAGAGATGAAGAGACAGACAGTGAGAAGAGAGAGACTCCGTGAGCATAGCCTTGCTATTGAGAAAGGCCGCCGTAGGCAGACCCGGCTCTCAAGAGAAGACAGGCTATGTGCTCACTGCCCACAAAATGAGGTGGAAACTGAGCTGCACTTCCTAACCTCCTGCCCAATGTATGACCATATTAGAGAGACATATTTCCCTCAGATTACACAGATCCATAAAGAATTCGAAAACAAATCCAATTTTGATAAACTCCCATATCTACTGGGTGAAATTCCACAGTGTGCCATCACAGCAGCAAGATGTGTGACCTGTTGCCACGAGAAAAGGGCAACCAGTGAAGAACAAACACCATTGTAAATACAACCCATATTTATGCTTATTTATTTTATCTTGTGTCCTTTAACCATTTGTACATTGTTAAAACACTGTATATATATATATATATATATAATATGACATTTGTAATGTCTTTACTGTTTTGAAACCTCTGTATGTGTAATGTTTACTGTTAATTTTTGTTGTTTTTCACTTTATATATTAACTTTGTATGTTGTCTACCTCACTTGCTTTGGCAATGTTAACACGTTTCCCATGTCAATAAAGCCCTTGAATTGAATTGAATTGAGAGAGAGATGAAGAGAGACACAGTGAGATGAGAGAGAGAGATGAAGAGAGACACAGTGAGATGGAGAGAGACAGACAGTGAGATGAAGAGAGACACAGTGAGATGAGAGAGAGAGAGATGAATAGACACAGTGAGATGGAGAGAGACTAAAGAGAGACAGTGAGATGGAGAGAGAGATGGAGAGAGACAGACAGTGAGATGGAGAGAGAGATGAATAGAGAGACAGTGAGATGGAGAGAGACTAAAGAGAGACAGTGAGATGGAGAGAGACAGTGAGATGGAGAGAGATGAATAGAGACAGTGAGTTGGAGAGAGAGATGAATAGAGACACAGTGAGATGGAGAGAGACTAAAGAGAGACAGTGAGATAGAGAGTGAGATGAATAGAGACACAGTGAGATGGAGAGAGACTAAAGAGAGACAGTGAGATGGAGAGAGACACAGTGAGATGGAGAAAGACTAAAGAGAGACAGTGAGATGGAGAGAGACACAGTGAGATGGAGAGAGAGATGAAGAGAGACACAGTGAGATGGAGAGAGACTAAAGAGAGACAGTGAGATGGAGAGAGACACAGTGAGATGGAGAGAGAGATGAAGAGAGAGACAGTGAGATGGAGAGAGAGATGAATAGAGACGCAGTGAGATGGAGAGAGAGATGGAGAGAGATTCAGTTGTCTGACAGACGCTTCATTTCTCCTGTGTGTTGTTCCCTATCTAGAATACTGACAAGACTTAGCTGCAGTCTTCAGTTATTATGCTGGATAGAGTTGACACACACACTCCCTCCCTCCCAACACACAGTGGCCCAAAGACAGTTATTTAACTGACAACTCCAGGCAGTGCTTCCAGGACACAAGACCGACGAGAGAGAAAGAAAAGTGAGCGAGCGGGGGAGAGAAAGAGAGAAGGCAGAATGGCCCGGGTGTCATATCAACACAGCGAGGCAGCATGGAGGTCCTCTGTTCAGCGAGGCAGCATGGAGGTCCTCTGTTCAGCGAGGCAGCATGGAGGTCCTCTGTTCAGCGAGGCAGCATGGAGGTCCTCTGTTCTCTGACAGCAAGGCAGAGCTCTACACCTAAAGGAGAGAGACTAGATGTATCAGTGTTTAACACCTAGAGGAGAGAGAGAGAGACTAGATGTATCAGTGTTTAACACCTAGAGGAGAGAGAGAGACTAGATGTATCAGTGTTTAACACCTAGAGGAGAGAGAGACTAGATGTATCAGTGTTTTAGACCTAGAGGAGAGAGAGACTAGATGTATCAGTGTTTAACACCTAGAGGAGAGAGAGACTAGATGTATCAGTGTTTAACACCTAGAGGAGAGAGAGAGAGACCAGATGTATCAGTGTTTAACACCTAGAGGAGAGAGACTAGATGTATCAGTGTTTAACACCTAGAGGAGAGAGACCAGATGTATCAGTGTTTTACACCTAGAGGAGAGAGAGACTAGATGTATCAGTGTTTAACACCTAGAGGAGAGAGAGACCAGATGTATCAGTGTTTAACACCTAGAGGAGAGAGAGACCAGATGTATCAGTGTTTAACACCTAGAGGAGAGAGAGACCAGATGTATCAGTGTTTAACACCTAGAGGAGAGAGAGACCAGATGTATCAGTGTTTAACACCTAGAGGAGAGAAAGACCAGATGTATCAGTGTTTAACACCTAGAGGAGAGAGAGACCAGATGTATCAGTGTTTAACACCTAGAGGAGAGAGACCAGATGTATCAGTGTTTAACACCTAGAGGAGAGAGAGACCAGATGTATCAGTGTTTAACACCTAGAGGAGAGAGAGACTAGATGTATCAGTGTTTTAGACCTAGAGGAGAGAGACTAGATGTATCAGTGTTTAACACCTAGAGGAGAGAGAGAGACTAGATGTATCAGTGTTTAACACCTAGAGGAGAGAGAGAGAGACTAGATGTATCAGTGTTTAACACCTAGAGGAGAGAGAGAGAGACTAGATGTATCAGTGTTTAACACCTAGAGGAGAGAGACTAGATGTATCAGTGTTTAACACCTAGAGGAGAGAGACTAGATGTATCAGTGTTTTAGACCTAGAGGAGAGAGAGACTAGATGTATCAGTGTTTAACACCTAGAGGACAGAGAGAGACTAGATGTATCAGTGTTTAACACCTAGAGGACAGAGAGAGACTAGATGTATCAGTGTTTAACACCTAGAGGAGAAAGAGACTAGATGTATCAGTGTTTTACACCTAGAGGAGAGCGAGACCAGATGTATCAGTGTTTAACACCTAGAGGAGAGAGACTAGATGTATCAGTGTTTAACACCTAGAGGAGAGAGAGACTAGATGTATCAGTGTTTAACACCTAGAGGAGAGAGAGACCAGATGTATCAGTGTTTTAGACCTAGAGGAGAGAGACTAGATGTATCAGTGTTTAACACCTAGAGGAGAGAGACCAGATGTATCAGTGTTCTACACCTAGAGGAGAGAGACCAGATGTATCAGTGTTTTACACCTAGAGGAGAGAGAGACCAGATGTATCAGTGTTTAACACCTAGAGGAGAGAGACTAGATGTATCCGTGTTTAACACCTAGAGGAGAGAGACTAGATGTATCAGTGTTTTAGACCTAGAGGAGAGAGACTAGATGTATCAGTGTTTAACACCTAGAGGAGAGAGACTAGATGTATCAGTGTTTAACACCTAGAGGAGAGAGAGACTAGATGTATCAGTGTTTAACACCTAGAGGAGAGAGAGACCAGATGTATCAGTGTTTAACACCTAGAGGAGAGAGAGAGAGAGACTAGATGTATCAGTGTTTAACACCTAGAGGAGAGAGAGACCAGATGTATCAGTGTTTAACACCTAGAGGAGAGAGAGAGAGAGACTAGATGTATCAGTGTTTAACACCTAGAGGAGAGAGAGACCAGATGTATCAGTGTTTAACACCTAGAGGAGAGAGAGAGAGAGACTAGATGTATCAGTGTTTAACACCTAGAGGAGAGAGAGACCAGATGTATCAGTGTTTAACACCTAGAGGAGAGAGACCAGATGTATCAGTGTTTAACACCTAGAGGAGAGAGACCAGATGTATCAGTGTTTTACACCTAGAGGAGAGAGAGACCAGATGTATCACTGTGTTTTGGAGTGTTTGGTTTCCAAACCTTTGGGCGTAAGTGTGTGGGTGTGTTTTGTTCCTTATCTAGAATTCTGACAAGACCTAGCTGCTGGCCTGTTAGCTGCTGGCCTATCAGCTTCTGGCCTATCAGCTGCTGGCCTGTTAGCTGCTGGCCTGTTAGCTGCTGGCCTATCAGCTGCTGGCCTGTTAGCTGCTGGCCTGTTAGCTTCTGGCCTATCCGCTGCTGGCCTGTTAGCTTCTGGCCTATCCGCTGCTGGCCTGTTAGCTTCTGGCCTATCAGCTGCTGGCCTGTTAGCTTCTGGCCTATCAGCTGCTGGCCTGTTAGCTTCTGGCCTATCTGCTGCTGGCCTGTTAGCTTCTGGCCTATCAGCTGCTGGCCTGTTAGCTTCTGGCCTATCAGCTGCTGGCCTATTAGCTTCTGGCCTATCAGCTGCTGGCCTATTAGCTTCTGGCCTATCTGCTGCTGGCCTATTTTTCACTTCCAAGTTGTCACCCCCCACCCCTCTACGACATTTCATGATTTATTTCCATGTGTTGTGTGAACAGCGAACAACACACGACATCGGTCTTCTCTAGTTCCATTCCCATGATGCCTTTTACCAGGGCTGTGGTGACCTGGGCCCAGTTCCATATCGGCCCCTAGCTCCTACCTGGAGCGGGTTTGGATTGGTATGGTAGTTATACTAATGGGTCTTATGCCATTATTCTCTCCAGCTGTCTAATGGTTTCAGATGTGCTGCCACTGGGAAGAGGCTGTGGGAAGTAGAGGGATGGTGACAGAATACAATATGACTCCTTTATTAGACATTACATAAGCACAAAACACCTTCAATCTGTCCACCAGATTTTAACAAGTGTTTATCCCTCCCTCCCTCACTCCATCCCTCCCTCCCTCCCGCCCGCCCGCCCTCTCTCCCTACCTCCCTCCCGCCCGCCCTCTCTTCCTACCTCCCTCTCTCCCTCCCCTCTCTCCCTCCATCTCTCAGGAGTCTCCTTCAGGTCGTAGAAAGGCTCTGGCCAGCAGCAGCATCAACATGAAGCAGTATGCCAGCCCCATGCCCACACAGACTGACGTCAAGCTCAAGTTCAAGCCCCTCTCCAAGAAGGTGGTGTCTGCCACGCTACAGTTCTCCCTCTCCTGCATCTTCCTCCGTGAGGGCAAGGCCACGTAAGTCCACACACACACCACACACACACACCACACACACACACACGGCAAAGCCACGTAAATATGCTCCCTTCACAAAGTCAACCGCCCCACCCCAAATCTAGCCCCCTAAACATCTCTCCTCCTTGAACTCGTCTTTTACTACTCTGGTCTTCTTCTCTTTCTTCCATATCAGTTCCTATCTCCGTTTCTTTCCCTTGTCTGTCTTCCTGCTTCCCCTTCTGTTGTTCTCACCCTCCTCTCTCCCCCTCTCTTCTGTTGTTCTCACCCTCCTCTCTCTCTCCCTCTCTTCTGTTGTTCTCACCCTCCTCTCTCTCACCCTCTCTTCTGTTGTTCTCACCCTCCTCTCTCTCGCCCTCTCTTCTGTTGTTCTCACCCTCCTCTCTCTCTCGCCCTCTCTTCTGTTGTTCTCACCCTCCTCTCTCTCGCCCTCTCTTCTGTTGTTCTCACCCTCCTCTCTCTCTCGCCCTCTCTTCTGTTGTTCTCACCCTCCTCTCTCTCTCCCTCTCTTCTGTTGTTCTCACCCTCCTCTCTCTCCCTCTCTTCTGTTGTTCTCACCCTCCTCTCTCTCTCCCTCTCTTCTGTTGTTCTCACCCTCCTCTCTCTCCCTCTCTTCTGTTGTTCTCACCCTCCTCTCTCTCTCCCTCTCTTCTGTTGTTCTCACCCTCCTCTCTCTCCCTCTCTTCTGTTGTTCTCACCCTCCTCTCTCTCTCCCTCTCTTCTGTTGTTCTCACCCTCCTCTCTCTCTCCCTCTCTTCTGTTCTCACCCTCCTCTCTCTCTCCCTCTCTTCTGTTGTTCTCACCCTCCTCTCTCTCCTCCTCTCTTTTGTTGAGTGGATACAGTCTATACGTATTCCATTTCCTTCCCTGCACTCGATAGAGAGCAACGGCAGAAGAAAGGAATAGAGTGTTTGTGATTTCTGCTAACGTCCTCCTGCCGTCCACAATACAAACAGGACGATAATACCAGTCTCAGTTTGTAATACCGGTCTCAGTGTGTAATACCAGTCTGTAATACCAGTCTCAGTGTGTAATACCAGTCTCAGTGTGTAATACCAGTCTCAGTGTGTAATACCAGTCTGTGTGTAATACCAGTCTGTGTGTAATACCAGTCTGTGTGTAATACCAGTCTGTGTGTAATACCAGTCTGTGTGTAATACCAGTCTCAGTGTGTAATACCAGTCTCAGTGTGTAATACCAGTCTCAGTGTGTAATACCAGTCTCAGTGTGTAATACCAGTCTCAGTATGTAATACCAGTCTCAGTGTGTAATACCAGTCTCAGTATGTAATACCAGTCTCAGTGTGTAATACCAGTCTGTGTGTAATACCAGTCTCAGTGTGTAATACCAGTCTCAGTGTGTAATACCAGTCTCAGTGTGTAATACCAGTCTCAGTGTGTAATACCAGTCTCAGTATGTAATACCAGTCTCAGTGTGTAATACCAGTCTCAGTGTGTAATACCAGTCTCAGTGTGTAATACCAGTCTCAGTGTGTAATACCAGTCTCAGTATAATACCAGTCTCAGTATGTAATACCAGTCTCAGTGTGTAATACCAGTCTCAGTGTGTAATACCAGTCTCAGTGTGTAATACCAGTCTCAGTGTGTAATACCAGTCTCAGTGTGTAATACCAGTCTCAGTATAATACCAGTCTCAGTTTGTAATACCAGTCTCAGTGTGTAATACCAGTCTCAGTGTAATACCAGTCTCAGTGTAATACCAGTCTCAGTGTGTAATACCAGTCTCAGTATAATACCAGTCTCAGTGTGTAATACCAGTCTCAGTATGTAATACCAGTCTCAGTATAATACCATTCTCAGTATAATACCAGTCTCAGTGTGTAATACCAGTCTCAGTGTAATACCAGTCTCAGTGTAATACCAGTCTCAGTGTGTAATACCAGTCTCAGTGTGTAATACCAGTCTCAGTGTAATACCAGTCTCAGTGTAATACCAGTCTCATTATAATACCAGTCTCATTATAATACCAGTCTCAGTATAATACCAGTCTCAGTGTGTAATACCAGTCTCAGTGTGTAATACCAGTCTCAGTGTGTAATACCAGTCTCAGTATAATACCAGTCTCAGTATGTAATACCAGTCTCAGTGTGTAATACCAGTCTCAGTATGTAATACCAGTCTCAGTATAATACCAGTGTCAGTGTGTAATACCAGTCTCAGTGTGTAATACCAGTCTCAGTGTGTAATACCAGTCTGTGTGTAATACCAGTCTCAGTGTGTAATACCAGTCTCAGTGTGTAATACCAGTCTCAGTATAATACCAGTCTCAGTGTGTAATACCAGTCTCAGTGTGTAATACCAGTCTCAGTGTGTAATACCAGTCTCAGTGTGTAATACCAGTCTCAGTATAATACCAGTCTCAGTGTGTAATACCAGTCTCAGTGTGTAATACCAGTCTCAGTGTGTAATACCAGTCTCGGTGTGTAATACCAGTCTTGGTGTGTAATACCAGTCTCGGTGTGTAATACCAGTCTCGGTGTGTAATACCAGTCTCGGTGTGTAATACCAGTCTCAGTATGTAATACCAGTCTCAGTGTGTAATACCAGTCTCAGTGTGTAATACCAGTCTCAGTGTGTAATACCAGTCTCAGTGTGTAATACCAGTCTCAGTATGTAATACCAGTCTCAGTGTGTAATACCAGTCTCAGTGTGTAATACCAGTCTCAGTGTGTAATACCAGTCTCAGTGTGTAATACCAGTCTCAGTATAATACCAGTCTCAGTATGTAATACCAGTCTCAGTGTGTAATACCAGTCTCAGTATGTAATACCAGTCTCAGTATGTAATACCAGTCTCAGTATGTAATACCAGTCTCAGTGTGTAATACCAGTCTCAGTATAATACCAGTCTCAGTATAATACCAGTCTCAGTATAATACCAGTCTCAGTATGTAATACCAGTCTCAGTGTGTAATACCAGTCTCAGTGTGTAATACCAGTCTCAGTGTGTAATACCAGTCTCAGTATGTAATACCAGTCTCAGTGTGTAATACCAGTCTCAGTGTGTAATACCAGTCTCAGTGTGTAATACCAGTCTCAGTATAATACCAGTCTCAGTATGTAATACCAGTCTCAGTATGTAATACAGGTCTCTGTATAAGTCTCCCTCTCTCTCTCTCTCTCTCTCTCTCTCTCTCTCTCTCTCTCTCGCTCTCTCTCTCTCTCTCTCTCTCTCTCTCTCTCTCTCTCTCTCCCTCTTTCTTTCTATGCTCTCTCTCTCTCTGCTCTCTCTCTCTCTCTCCTCGGTCCCTTTGATAAGTGCTGTTATGTCTGATGTTGCTGTCACCCAGCCAGTTAAAACAGCACCAGATCCTTTGTTGCGCAGGGGAACCGGGGAGCGGCAGAGTGTGACCCCTCTTAACCCTTCAGAGAACCATGTCACTGCCCACAAATAAACTCCATTACATCAGTTCAAATCAGCTTCTATTGCTTCTGTTGTCTGACCTGCTGCTGTTGTCTGACCTGCTGCTGTCGTCTGACCTGCTGCTGTCGTCTGACCTGCTGCTGTCGTCTGACCTGCTGTTGTCTAGCCTGCTGCTGTTGTTTGACCTGCTGCTGTTGTCTGACCTGCTGCTGTTGTCTGACCTGCTGCTGTTGTCTGACCTGCTGCTGTTGTCTGACCTGCTGCTGTCGTCTGACCTGCTGCTGTTGTCTGACCTGCTGCTGTCGTCTGACTTGCTGTTGTCTAGCCTGCTGCTGTTGTTTGACCTGCTGCTGTCGTCTGACCTGCTGCTGTCGTCTGACCTGCTGTTGTCTGACCTGCTGTTGTCTGACCTGCTGCTGTTGTCTGACCTGCTGCTGTTGTCTGACCTGCTGCTGTCGTCTGACTTGCTGTTGTCTGACCTGCTGCTGTTGTCTGACCTGCTGCTGTTGTCTGACCTGCTGCTGTTGTCTGACCTGCTGCTGTCGTCTGACCTGCTGCTGTCTAGCCTGCTGCTGTTGTTTGACCTGCTGCTGTCGTCTGACCTGCTGCTGTCGTCTGACCTGCTGTTGTCTGACCTGCTGCTGTTGTCTGACCTGCTGCTGTTGTCTGACCTGCTGTTGTCTAGCCTGCTGCTGTTGTTTGACCTGCTGTTGTCTGACCTGCTGCTGTCGTCTGACCTGCTGCTGTTGTCTGACCTGCTGCTGTCGTCTGACCTGCTGCTGTCGTCTGACCTGCTGCTGTCGTCTGACCTGCTGTTGTCTAGCCTGCTGCTGTTGTTTGACCTGCTGTTGTTTGACCTGCTGCTGTTGTCTGACCTGCTGCTGTTTTCTGACCTGCTGCTGTTGTCTGACCTGCTGCTGTCGTCTGACCTGCTGCTGTTGTCTGACCTGCTGCTGTCGTCTGACCTGCTGCTGTTGTCTGACCTGCTGCTGTCGTCTGACCTGCTGTTGTCTAGCCTGCTGCTGTTGTTTGACCTGCTGCTGTCGTCTGACCTGCTGCTGTCGTCTGACCTGCTGTTGTCTGACCTGCTGTTGTCTGACCTGCTGCTGTTGTCTGACCTGCTGCTGTTGTCTGACCTGCTGCTGTCGTCTGACTTGCTGTTGTCTGACCTGCTGCTGTCGTCTGACCTGCTGCTGTTGTCTGACCTGCTGCTGTTGTCTGGCCTGCTGCTGTCGTCTGACCTGCTGTTGTCTAGCCTGCTGCTGTTGTTTGACCTGCTGCTGTCGTCTGACCTGCTGCTGTCGTCTGACCTGCTGCTGTTGTCTGACCTGCTGCTGTTGTCTGACCTGCTGCTGTTGTCTGACCTGCTGTTGTCTAGCCTGCTGCTGTTGTTTGACCTGCTGCTGTTGTTTGACCTGCTGCTGTTGTCTGACCTGCTGCTGTTGTCTGACCTGCTGCTGTTGTCTGACCTGCTGTTGTCTAGCCTGCTGCTGTTGTTTGACCTGCTGCTGTTGTCTGACCTGCTGCTGTTGTTTGACCTGCTGTTGTCTGACCTGCTGCTGTTGTCTGACCTGCTGCTGTTGTCTGACCTGCTGCTGTTGTCTGACCTGCTGCTGTTGCCTGACCTGCTGCTGTTGCCTGACCTGCTGCTGTTGTTTGACCTGCTGCTGTTGTTTGACCTGCTGCTGTTGTTTGACCTGCTGCTGTTGTCTGACCTGCTGCTGTTGTTTGACCTGCTGCTGTTTGACCTGCTGCTGTTTGACCTGCTTCTGTTGTCTGACCTGCTGCTGTTGTCTGACCTGCTGCTGCCGTCTGGCCCTCTTGTTTCACCTGGCCCGCTGCTGTCGCCTGGCCCGCTTCTGTTGCCTGGCCCTCTTGTGTCGCCTGGCCCTCTTGTGTCGCCTGGCCCTCTTGTGTCACCTGGCCTTGTGTCGCCTGGCCCTCTTGTGTCGCCTGGCCCTCTTCTGTCGCCTGGCCCGCTTCTGTCGCCTGGCCCGCTTCTGTCGCCTGGCCCTCTTCTGTCGTCTGGCCCGCTTCTGTCGCCTGGCCCTCTCCTGTCGCCTGGCCCTCTCCTGTCGCCTGGCCCTCTTCTGTCTCCTGGCCCGTTGCTGTCTCCTGGCCCGCTTCTGTCTCCTGGCCCGCTGCTGTCGTCTGGCCCGCTTCTGTTGCCTGGCCCTCTTCTGTCGTCTGGCCCTCTTCTGTCGTCTGGCCCGCTTCTGTCGCCTGGCCCTCTTCTGTCTCCTGGCCCGTTGCTGTCTCCTGGCCCGTTGCTGTCTCCTGGCCCGCTTCTGTCTCCTGGCCCGCTTCTGTCTCCTGGCCCGCTTCTGTCTCCTGGCCCGCTTCTGTCTCCTGGCCCGCTGTTGTCTAGCCTGCTGCTGTTGTTTGACCTGCTGTTGTTTGACCTGCTGCTGTTGTCTGACCTGCTGCTGTTGTCTGACCTGCTGCTGTTGTCTGACCTGCTGCTGTCGTCTGACCTGCTGCTGTCGTCTGACCTGCTGCTGTCGTCTGACCTGCTGCTGTTGTCTGACCTGCTGCTGTCGTCTGACCTGCTGTTGTCTAGCCTGCTGCTGTTGTTTGACCTGCTGCTGTCGTCTGACCTGCTGCTGTCGTCTGACCTGCTGTTGTCTGACCTGCTGTTGTCTGACCTGCTGCTGTTGTCTGACCTGCTGCTGTTGTCTGACCTGCTGCTGTCGTCTGACTTGCTGTTGTCTGACCTGCTGCTGTCGTCTGACCTGCTGCTGTTGTCTGACCTGCTGCTGTTGTCTGGCCTGCTGCTGTCGTCTGACCTGCTGTTGTCTAGCCTGCTGCTGTTGTTTGACCTGCTGCTGTCGTCTGACCTGCTGCTGTCGTCTGACCTGCTGCTGTTGTCTGACCTGCTGCTGTTGTCTGACCTGCTGCTGTTGTCTGACCTGCTGTTGTCTAGCCTGCTGCTGTTGTTTGACCTGCTGCTGTTGTTTGACCTGCTGCTGTTGTCTGACCTGCTGCTGTTGTCTGACCTGCTGCTGTTGTCTGACCTGCTGTTGTCTAGCCTGCTGCTGTTGTTTGACCTGCTGCTGTTGTCTGACCTGCTGCTGTTGTTTGACCTGCTGTTGTCTGACCTGCTGCTGTTGTCTGACCTGCTGCTGTTGTCTGACCTGCTGCTGTTGTCTGACCTGCTGCTGTTGCCTGACCTGCTGCTGTTGCCTGACCTGCTGCTGTTGTTTGACCTGCTGCTGTTGTTTGACCTGCTGCTGTTGTTTGACCTGCTGCTGTTGTCTGACCTGCTGCTGTTGTTTGACCTGCTGCTGTTTGACCTGCTGCTGTTTGACCTGCTTCTGTTGTCTGACCTGCTGCTGTTGTCTGACCTGCTGCTGCCGTCTGGCCCTCTTGTTTCACCTGGCCCGCTGCTGTCGCCTGGCCCGCTTCTGTTGCCTGGCCCTCTTGTGTCGCCTGGCCCTCTTGTGTCGCCTGGCCCTC
>NC_048565.1:87638284-87657937 GCF_013265735.2 Oncorhynchus mykiss | reverse complement strand
AGAAGAAGAACGACACATTTTTACCTTGTCAGCTCTGGAATTCGATCTTGCAAACTTCTAGTTTCTAGTCCAACGCTCTAACCACTAGGCTACACCAGGACATGGTTACTAGTCCTAACGCTCTAACCACTAGGCTACACCAGGACATGGTTACTAGATACTAGATACTGGTAACCTTTAAAGGGGGACAGGCCAGGGCATGGTTACTAGATACTGGTAACCTTTAAAAGGGGACAGACCAGGACATGGCTACTAGATACTGGTAAACCTTTAAAAGGAGACAGACCAGGACATGGTTACTAGATACTGGTAACCTTTAAAAGGGGACAGACCAGGACATGGTTACTAGCTACTAGATACTGGTAACCTTTAAAAGGGGACAGACCAGGACATGGTTACTAGATACTGGTAACCTTTAAAGGGGGACAGACCAGGACAAGGTTACTAGATACTGGTAACCTTTAAAAGGGGACAGACCAGGACATGGTTACTAGCTACTATAGATACTGGTAACCTTTAAAAGGGGACAGATCAGGACGGTTACTAGATACTGGTAACCTTTAAAAGGGGACAGACCAGGACATGGCTACTAGATACTGGTAACCTTTAAAAGGGGACAGACCAGGACATGGTTACTAGATACTGGTAACTTTAAAAGGGGACAGACCAGGACATGGTTACTAGCTACTAGATACTGGTAACCTTTAAAAGGGGACAGACCAGGACATGGTTACTAGATACTGGTAACCTTTAAAAAGGGACAGACCAGGACATGGCTACTAGATACTGGTAACCTTTAAAAGGGGACAGACCAGGACATGGTTACTAGATACTGGTAACCTTTAAAAGGGGACAGACCAGGACATGGTTACTAGCTACTAGATACTGGTAACCTTTAAAAGGGGACAGACCAGGACATGGTTACTAGATACTGGTAACCTTTAAAAGGGGACAGACCAGGACATGGTTACTAGCTACTAGATACTGGTAACCTTTAAAAGGGGACAGACCAGGACATGGTTACTAGATACTGGTAACCTTTAAAAAGGGACAGACCAGGACATGGCTACTTGCTAGTAGGTACTAGTACCGTTTAAAAGGGGGCATTGTCTAATGCCTACTAAAAGTGATTGCACAGGTCAGGGCATTGTTCAAAATTAGACATCTGTCAGTACATGTATTGATTGATCATTATCCGACAGTGAACCTTGGAGACAGACACCCTGACAGAGCAGGACATGGCTAGTAGATAGACACTGCCCTTTAGAAGCACACTGTCTAGTGACCACTGGAGAGCTAGAGACTACCCTTTAAAAGGACACTGCTTAGTGACCACTGGAGAGTGATTGCTCAGGACAGGGCAGTGTGTCTGTCCTTAGGGACCTGCCATCAGTGTCAGATAGAATGTAAAGGAAGCATTCAGGACCATGGATAGAGAACAGAGCAACACACTCACGTAAGCACACCTGTCTCCTCCCAGCTGATACACATTAAGACACACTAATCCGATCGTTGACCTTGAAGAGATCGGCCCACTATCCTGGCAGACCTGAATCTAGCAGAGAGGGATCAGCTGTAATCAGAGGGGACTTGATTTTGGGGGCAGACATTTTGTGTGATTGAGTGAGGCAGACTGTTAATGCGCTGATGATGATGTGATATCAATATATCATTTTTGTTCTATTGTTCTTGTATTTTCCTTAAGATGTACCAATTGGATCTATTCTAATTTAATCAGCAATTCAAACAGTGTTAAAATGGTACTTGAAAACAATTAGATTTATCAAGAAGGAAAAGCCCCATTATTACAGTAGCTGTCCTAGACATGGACATAGAATAGCAGCATGTGAGTTAGCTATAGCTCTACTCTACAGACAAGGCAATGACATGTCTTAGTCCGGAGAGGAGCTCTGAGTGGAATCCCATAATGAACACCTCCTGATACAATCACACACACACACACTCACACATATACTTACTGACATGTGCACGCACGCACACACTCACACATACAGACGGAGATGCACTCATCCCCCCGTACGTAAACACACACACACACACACACACACACACACACACACACACACACACACACACACACACACACACACACACACACACACACACACACACACACACACACACACACACGTGTCTGTCTGACTAGCTAGCTGACTAGCTGGCTGAAAGCACATTTCTCCTCCCCCTCCTGCCTATGTGGACCCATAGCGCAGGCCCTCTCTGGATGAATGGGGTAAAGGCCGCAGTGGAGGTGGATTCAAAGAGAAGCACCCAGATCATCCTCTTTATTCTCACACCACAGCAACAAGGTATTTCTTCCGTCCCTTAGCAACAGACACACATACACACTGAGTGTACAAAACAACACCTTCCTAATATTGAGTTGAACCCCCATTTTGCCCTCAGAAACAGACTAAATTTGTCGGGGCATGGACTCTACAAGGTGTCGAAAGCGTTCTACAGGGATGCTGGCCCATGTTGACTCCAAATCTTCCCACGGTTGTGTCAAGTTGGCTGGATGTGCTTTGGGTGGTGGGCACATGGGAAACTGTTGAGCGTGAAAAACCCAGCAGCACTGAAATTCTTGCTCCTACTACCGTACCCCGTTCAAAGGCACTTCAAACTTTTGTCTGGCCCATTCACCCTATGAATGGAACATATACACAACCCACACCTCAAGGCTTAAAAATCCTTCTTTAACCTGTCTCCTCTCCTTCATCTACAACTGATTGAAGTGATTTAACAGTGACATCAATAAGGGATCATAGCTTTCACCTGGATTCACCTGGTCAGTCTATGTCATGGAAAGAGCAGGTGTTCTTAATGTTTTCTCAACTTCTATTTCTGTGCTTGACAGCAACCGTACTACAACTCCCATCCTCTCCACAGCATTGACACACCTTATTTGCCTTTATTTAATCAGGTAAGTAATTGAGAACCATTCTCATTCACATATTGACCTGACCAAGACGGAGGTGTAAAACACAGCAAAGCTGTAACGATTCTCCCTCCTCTTCTGAGGAGTAGAAATATCGGACCAATATGCAGCGTGGTAAGTGTTCGTCATATTTATTACACTGAACACAGAAACAAACAAACAAGAGAATAAAGGAAACCGAACAGTATGGTGAAAACACTGAAACGGAAAATAACCACCCACAAACAAGAGCGGGAAAACAGGCTGCCTAAGTATGGTTCTCAATCAGAGACAACAACTACCCACAACTAACAGGGGGGAAAACAGGCTGCCTAAGTATGGTTCTCAATCAGAGACAACAACTACCCACAACTAACAGGGGGAAAACAGGCTGCCTAAGTATGGTTCTCAATCAGAGACAACAACTACCCACAACTAACAGGGGGAAAACAGGCTGCCTAAGTATGGTTCTCAATCAGAGACAACAACTACCCACAACTAACAGGGGGAAAACAGGCTGCCTAAGTATGGTTCTCAATCAGAGACAACAACTACCCACAACTAACAGTGGGAAAACAGGCTGCCTAAGTATGGTTCTCAATCAGAGACAACGATTGACAGCTGCCTCTGATTGGGAACCATACCAGGCCAAACACATAGAAATATAAACACAAGAACAAAACGTAGAATGCCCACCCCAACTCACGCCCTGACCAACCTAAAATAGAGACATACAAAAGGAACTAAGGTCAGGATGTGACAAAAGCAGACAATTACAGACAAAGCAGACAATTCTTGACCATTGCCATTCCACAACCATTCCACAACCATTCCTCAACCATTCCACAACCATTCCTCAATCATTCCTCTTCGATTCCTCAGCCATTCCTCTTCCATTCCTCAACCATTCCTCAACCATTCCTCAACCATTCCTCAACCATTCCTCTTCCATTCCTCTTCCATTCCTTAGCCATTCCTCAACCATTGCTCCGCCATTGCCAAACCATTCCTCAACCATTCCTCAGCATTACTCAGCCATTGCCCAACCATTACTCAACCATTCCTCAGCCATTACTCAGCATTACTCAACCATTCCTCAGCATTACTCAGCATTACTCAACCATTCCTCAGCATTACTCAGCATTACTCAGCATTGCTCAGCCATTGCTCAGCCATTACTCAACCATTCCTCAGCCATTACTCAGCATTACTCAACCATTCCTCAGCATTACTCAGCATTACTCAACCATTCCTCAGCATTACTCAGCATTACTCAGCCATTGCTCAGCCATTCCTCAGCCATTACTCAGCCATTCCTCAGCATTTCTCAACCATTCCTCAGCCATTCCTCAGCCATTCCTCAGCCATTCCTCAGCCATTCCTCAGCCATTCCTCAGCCATTCCTCAGCCATTCCTCAGCCATTGCTCAGCCATTCCTCAGCCATTCCTCAGCCATTCCTCAGCCATTCCTCAGCCATTCCTCAGCATTACTCAGCCATTCCTCAGCCATTCCTCAGCCATTGCTCAGCCATTGCTCAGCCATTGCTCAGCCATTCCTACTGCCAAAAACAACAGACATACAGCTGATATTTTCATCTCTACAACAACAGACATGCAGCTCATCCTCCGTTTCCTCAGAAACAGTGATCACACGGCAGCATCCATCCACACTCATCATAGCCATTCCTGTACTACAAATAACAGGATTTGAAATTCATTGCTTCTGTCTAGCTTTTAGAACACCAACACATTGTCTAGTTGTAAAATAATGCATAAAAACACATCTGTCCAAAATCCATCTTTTACCCTGATCCTTTAGATGACAGATGGCTGTCATATCAGCTCATGGTCTGGTGAAGATGAACTACACATTGGCCAAAGAAGAACTCTTTATACCTAAATAGACTTGGCCTGAATCGCACATTCTTAAACACCAGGCAGGCAATCCTTAGACAGACACACATCCACACAAACACACACCCTCCTTAGGCAGACCGAGGGCTTTGTTCCTCAGCCAGTGAACTAATGAACCTTGTCTCCATCCTCCTCTGGGTTCCTAATCAGACAGACAGATTTCCGGTCTGCCTTCTGTGTGTGTGTGTGTGTGTGTGTGTGTGTGTGTGTGTGTGTGTGTGTGTGTGTGTGTGTGTGTGTGTGTGTGTGTGTGTGTGTGTGTGTGTGTGTGTGTGTGTGTGTGTGTGTGTGTGTGTAATTTCTGCAGTGGAGATGAGATTTGAATGAGATATGAAGCAGCATGCCAGAAATAAATGGTTGTAGAAGGAAGGCTGTATGTCTGATGAGGAGCCCAGAGGAAGGCTGTATGTCTGATGAGGAGCCCAGAGGAAGGATGTCTTTCTGATGAGGAGCCCAGAGGAAGGCTGTATGTCTGATGAGGAGCCCAGAGGAAGGATGTCTTTCTGATGAGGAGCCCAGAGGAAGGCTGTATGTCTGATGAGGAGCCCAGAGGAAGGCTGTGTGTCTGATGAAGAGCTCAGAGGAAGGCTGTGTGTCTGATGAGGAGCCCAGAGGAAGGCTGTGTGTCTGATGAGGAGCTCAGAGGAAGGCTGTATGTCTGATGAGGAGACCAGAGGAAGATGGAGATAAGGTTCAAATCAAATCAAATCAAAGTTGATTGGTTAAGTACACATATTTGCAGGTTTTATAGCAGGTGCAGTGAAATGCTCATGTTACTAGCTCCAACAGTGCAGGATAATTTCTACAGTACAAATACAGTCAAATACACAAATAATCAATGATCCAAACAATAAATCAAGAAATGACAATGAGTGAGAATGTGTCAGAATCCAGAATATAAATACATGGTGTGTATAGACAGTATAGAATCTGGAAAATAATATGGTATGTACAGTAGTAGGTATATTAGGATAAGCTATGTTGAGAATACTGTAGAGACATACACATTGAGTATAGAAATAGATTATGAGGTGACCAGCGTTCAATGACTCTATATACTGTACATGGGGCGTTAGTCTCAAGGTGCAGGGCAGAGTACAGGGCAGGTAGCTGTTCAACAGTCTGATGGCCTGGAGATAGAAGCCGTTTTTCAGTAATTCGGTCCCAGTTTGATGTACCTGTACCGGCTCTGTCTGCTAGATGGTAGCAGGGTGAACAGACCGTGACTTCATCAGTTTACTGGCTGACAGACAGAGGATAGGAGGGTGTTTAAAAATGGACAGTTAGGCAGAGAGAGTTCTTGGCCAGCTGTACCTTCATGGTCTTTGTCTTTCTGATTATCTCATCTCAACTACCCACCTCTTACCCAAACTCTAACCCTCTGCAGGCTGAGGGACAGAGGACAGAAGGGTGTTAGGCAGAGAGAGTTCTTAACTAGCTGTACCTCCATAGTCTTTGTCTTTCTGATTATCTCATCTCAACTACCCATCTCTTACCCAAACTCTAACCCTCTGCAGGCTGAGAGACAGAGGACAGAAGGGTGTTAGGCAGAGAGAGTTCTTAACCAGCTGTACCTCCATGGGTTTTGTCTTTCTGATTATCTCATCTCAACTACCCACCTCTTATCCAAACTCAACCCTAGCCTCTGCAGGCAGAGATACAGAGGACAGAAGGGTGTTAGGCAGAGAGAGATCTTGGCCAGCTGTACCTCCGTGATCTTAGTCTTTCTGATTATCTCATCTCAACTACCCACCTCTGACTCAAACTCTAACCCTAACCTCTGCAGGCTGACAGGATGGCGCTGCAGTGAATAGCAACTGTTTTACAGGCTCCTGACCAATTCTGCTGTTTTTTGCTTGTGTTTCTTTTTCCTCTGATCTTACAAAAACATTTTTATAATGTGTCCGCCATCCCCCAGACTCGAAAGAGTAAGCGTCGGCAGAGAAGAGGCAGACGAGTCGGTATCCTGACAAAACTACGTTGGCGAGGAAATAAACCGCCTTCTATTGAGGAACGTACCGGAGAACAACCTGGAAGAGCTCTGCTCGAGACTATCCTATCAGCGGGACCTGAAGAACTGTAAAACTCTCTGTTTCTCTGAGACATGGTTGAACAAGGACATGGATAATATACATCTATCTGACGTCTCCATGCATCGTCTAGAGAGGACGGGGGATAATATACATCTATCTGACGTCTCCATGCATCGTCTAGAGAGGACGTGGGATAATATACATCTATCTGACGTCTCCATGCATCGTCTAGAGAGGACATGGATAATATACATCTATCTGACGTCTCCATGCATCGTCTAGAGAGGACGTGGGATAATATACATCTATCTGACGTCTCCATGCATCGTCTAGAGAGGACATGGATAATATACATCTATCTGACGTCTCCATGCATCGTCTAGAGAGGACGGGGGATAATATACATCTATCTGACGTCTCCATGCATCGTCTAGAGAGGACATGGATAATATACATCTATCTGACGTCTCCATGCATCGTCTAGAGAGGACGGGGGAAGAAGCGGGAGGAGTGGCTCTTTGTTACCAACAACTTGTGTGCGATCTCTAATGTTAAAGGAAGTTTGGGGTTTTCGCTCGCCTGAGTTAGAATACTTCATGATAAGCTGCAGACCACACTATTTACCAAGATTGTTTTCATATACATGGTTCATAGCTGTCTATTTACCACCACAAACCAATGCTTGCACTAACACTATGCTCAACGAGCTGTATAGGACTATAAGCAAATGAAAAAGTGCACCTCCAGAGTTGGCGCATCTCGTGGCCGGTGATTTTAATGCAGGGAAACAGAAATCTGTTTTCACTAAAATGTCACCTGCATGTCACCTGCATGTCACCTGCATGTCACCTGCATGTCACCAGCATGTCACCTGCATGTCACCAGCATGTCACCTGCATGTCACCTGCATGTCACCAGCATGTCACCTGCATGTCACCAGCATGTCACCTGCATGTCACCAGCATGTCACCTGTGCAACTAGAGGCGACAAAGCTCTTGTTCACCTTGATGCACAGAAATGCTTACAAGGCAGTCCCTCACCCTCCCTTTGGCAAATCTGACCATAACTTTAACCTCCTAATTCCTTCTTACAAGCAACAACTCAAACAGGAAGTACCAGTGACACACTCAATAGGTAAGTGGTCTGATGAAGCAGACGTTAAGTTACAGAACTGTTTTGCTAGCACAGACTGGAACATGTTCCGGGATTCATCCCATGGCATTGAGGAGTTTACCACATCAGTCACCGGCTTCATTAATAAGTGCATTGATGGCTTCTTCTCCACAGTGACTGTGCGCACATATCCTAACCAGAAGCCATTGATTACAGGCAACATCCGCACTGAGTTTAAGGCCAGAGCTGCCACTTTCAAGAAGTGGGACACTAATCTGGACGCTTTCTGTTCCTCCACACCTATAGGCAGGAACTTAAACAAGGAAGCACTTGTGGCAAGAACTGTTCAACGTTGGTTTGACCAGTTGGAGTCTATGTTTTAAGATTGTTTTGATCACGTGGTGTGGGAAATGGTACACTGACTCTGTGACTGAGTTCATCAGGAAGTGCATAGAGGATGTTGTTCCCACTGTGAAAATTATTACTTACCCAAACCAAAAACTGTGGATAGATGGCAGCATATGTGCAAAACTGAAAGCGTGAACCACCACTTTTAACCATGGCAAGGTGACATGGACGTCTACAAACAGCTATGCCCTCCGTAAGGCAAACAAAGAGACAAAACGACAGTACAGGGACAAAGTGGAGTCGCAATTAATCTGCTCAGACACGAGACATATTGAGCAGAGACTCCAGACATTTACGGATTAAAAAGTGAAATCAAGCCACGTTCTGCACACCGACGCCTCGCTCCCGGATAAGCAAGTGGGGATAACAGACTGGGATATGGAGAGATTGATTATGTCCGTAAACACTCCAGCCAGCTGGTCTGCACATGCTCTGAGGATGCGGCTAGGGATGCCATCAGGGCCGGCAGCCTTGAGAGGGTTAACACACTTAAATGACTAACTCACGTTGGGCACGGAGAACGACCGCACCCAGTTCTTGTGAACGGAGGCGTCCTGTGTTGGCAGCTCCATGCGGGCGAGGAAGGTGCCCCCCAAGCGCATCACTAAGCTCAGGTCCCTGGGACTGAACCCCTCCCGCTGCAAATGGATCCTGAACTTCCTGAGGAGCTGCCCCCAGGTGGGCCACACTGACCACACTGACCCTAAACATGGGGTTTATTCAGGGATGCATGCTTAGTCCCCTCCTGTACTCCCTGTTCACCCATGACTGCGTGGCCATGCAAGACTCCAACACACCATCATTAAGTTTGCTGGCAACACGACGACATGTCAGTAGTAGGCCTGATCACCGATGACGATGAGGTCATTGAACTAGCAGTGTGATGCCAAGACAACATCTCCCTCAACGTTGGCAAGACAAAGGAGTTGGTTATGGTCTACAGGAAATGGAGGACCAACACACCACAATTTAAATTGGGTTGAGAGCTTCAAGTTCCTCGGTGTCCACAGCACTAAGTAATTATCATGGTCCAAACACACTAACACAGTCGTGAAGAAGACATGACAATGCCTCTTCCCCCTCAGGAGGCTGAAAAGATTCAACATGGGCCTTCAGATCCTCAAAACGTTCTACAACTACACCATTGAGAGTATCTTGACTGGCTGCATCACCGCTTGGTAGGGCAACTGCTTCGCATCCAACCGATGAGAGAGAGAGAGAGAGAGAGAGAGAGAGAGAGAACCTAGTGTTTGTGTGTGTGTGTGTGTGTCGTAGACCAGACAGACAAAGGTCAGAAACTGCAGTGAGGACCACCAATTAGTACTTGTAGAGAGACAGAAAGACTGGGTCGATAGAGGGCAGACTGCCTGCTGTTCTCTTTCTCTCTTTCTTAGTCATTTAGCAGACACCCTTATCCAGAGTGACTTACAGGAGCCATTAGGCTTAAGTGCCTTGCTCAGTAAATATATTTGTTGTTGGCTCTGGATTCAAACCAGCAACCGTTTGGCTACTGGCCCAATGCTCTTAACTGCTAGGCTTCATACTTCTCTCTACCTTTCTTTCTCTCTCTCTCTCCATCTCTTCCTCTATCCTTCCCTCTCTCTGTCTCTTCCTCTATCTTTCTCATCCTCTATCCTTCCCTCTCTCCTTCTCTCTCTCTCCTGCTCTATCTCTCCTTCTCTCTCTCATTCTCTATCTCTCCTTCTCTATCTCTCCTTCTCTATCTCTCCTTCTCTATCTCTCGTTATCATCCTCTCTCTCTCTCTCTCCAAGGTCTTAACCACCTAGGTGAATCAAAGAGAAACAGAGGGAAGAAAAAGGAAGAAAAACACCAACCATCCAAAATACCCCCTCTTTCTGTTTCTCTTTCTCTCTTTCTTTCTCTTTCTCTCTTTCTTTCTCTCTCTCTCTCTCTTTCTTTCTCTTTCTCTCTCTCTCTCTCTCTCTCTTTCCTCCCTTCGCCCTCCTTTCCTTTCCTCTCTGGAAGGCAGTCATTTGGCACTGGAAGTTCACAAAAGCTGCGGATGTTCTTTGTAAATTAGTGGTCTGTGGAGATGCTGTCTCTGCCGGAGACAGGGCGGATTCGTCTTAAAATAAAGTGGGAGTTTTTGAAGGAAGAGTGGCCACCTCTCAACCCTGAGAGGCTCATTCAGGATGACAGGAGAAGTGACAGGAGGAAAACCCACGCAGATAAAATCATAAAACCCCTGCCTGAGGTTGTACCCAGCATCCTTGGTGTATTTTTGTGGGATAAAGACGAGAGGACCTGACCGACACATTTCTGTTTCAGAATATGGTTAATGAATGTGAATAGAATTGATTTCTGTTCTGTATAAAATATGATTCCATTAGATGTTTCCTTGTTCAATCTACAGTTGGAAGTTTAGACGGAAGTTTACATACACCTTAGCCAAATACGTTTAATCTCAGTTTTTCACAATTCCTGACATTTAATCAGAGTAAAAATTCAGTTTTAGGATTTATTTTAAGAATGTGAAATGCCAGAATAATATTAGAGATAATTATTTATTTCAGGTTTTATTTCACATTCCCAGTGGGTCAGAAGTTTACAAACACTCAATTAGTATTTGGTAGCATTGCCTTTGAATTGTTTAACTTGGGTCAAACATCTCGAGTAGCCTTCCACAAGCTTCCCACAATAAGTTGGGTGAATTTTGGCCCATTCCTACTGACAGAGCTGGTGTAACTGAGTCAGGTTTGTAGGCCTCCTTGCTCACACATGCTTTTCAGTTCTGCCCACACATTTTCCATGGGATTGAGGTCAGGGCTTTGTGATGGCCACTCCAATACCTTGACTTTGTTGCCCTTAAGCCATTAAGTCACAACTTTGGAAGAATGCTTGGGGTCATCGTCCATTTGGAAGAGCCATTTGCGACCAAGCTTTAACTTCTTGACTGATGTCTTGAGATGTTGCTTCAATAGATCTTCAGTAGATTTCCATCCTCATGATGCCATCTATTTTGTGAAGTGCACCAGTCCCTCCTGCAGCAAAGCACCCACACAACATGATGCTGCCGCTCATGTGCTTCACGTTTGGGATGGTGTTCTTCGGCTTGGCCAAACAGTTTTATATTTGTTTCATCAGACCAGAGGATATTTCTCCAAAAAGTACGATCTTTGTCCCCATGTGCAGTTGCAAACCGTAGTCTGGCTTTTTTAATGGCGGATTTTGAGCAGTGGCTTCTTCCTTGCTGAGCGGCCTTTCAGGTTATGTTGATATAGGACTTGTTTTACATTGGATTTAGATACTTTTGTATCTGTTTCCTCCAGCATCTTCACAAGGTCATTTTCTGCTGTTTTGGGATTGATTTGCACTTTTTACACCAAAGTATGTTCATGTCTAGGAGACAGAACGCGTCTCCTTCCTGAGCGGTATGACGGCTGCGTGGTCCCATGGTGTTTATACTTGCGTACTATTGTTTGTACAGATGAAAGTGGACCCTTCAGATGTTTATAAATTGCTCCCAAGGATGAACCAGACTAGTGGAGGTCTACAATTGTTTTTCTGAGGTCTTGGCTGATTTCTTTTTATTTTCCCATGATGTCAAGCCAAGAGGCAATGAGTTTGAAGGTAGGCCTTGAAATACATCCACAAGTACACCTCCAATTGACTCAAATTATGTCAATTAGCCTATCAGAAGCTTCTAAAGCCATGACATCATTTTTTGGAATTGTCCAAGCTGTTTAAAGGCACAGTCAACTTAGTGTATGTAAATGTCTGAACCACAGGAATAGTGATACAGTGAATTACAAGTGAAATAATTTGTCTGTAAACAATTGTTGGAAAAATGACTTGTGTCAAGCACAAAGTAGATGTCCTAACCGACTTGCCAAAACTATAGTTTGTTAACAAAAAATGTGTGGAGTGGTTGAAAAACGCATTTGAATGACTCCAGCCTAAGTGTGTGTAAACTTCCAACTTCAACTGTATGTACCGTTGAATATGTTCTACTAACATGGGAGTCATGTAGCTGTTCTTACCTAGCAGGTATACTATACATGCAACATCCTTCTTTTGAATAGCACAGGGAGGCAGAAATATCCATTCTAGCAAAAAGCTATATCCCTCTGATGTGACTAAATAAAGATAAATACTCCTCAGGGGTTCTGTAATTATGAAATCCAGCATTTGAAATGACCTTTCCACCCTGACTGCTATGGAGTGACTGGGTTTCTAGGGAAGAAGAACAAACATCATAGAGAGACGTAATGAGTCGATTGGGGCTGGTCATCTCTGGTGGCTGTGCTCCCTGCTGCCACCGAGTGGACAGTGGTGGTATTATACCTCCAGATAGAGATACAGACACATCCCAACCCAGTGACACATTACACAACGTGACTAAATAAAAGTACTTCACGGCTGATCTAGGATCAGGAACAGGTCCCGCCTGCTTACACAATCTTATGATCTAAAAGAGCAAATCTGATCCTAGATCAGCACTCCTACTCTGAATACGAACTCAGATCACAATGACCAGTTGAACTCAGGCTCAGTGCTGGTGAATGCTATAGTATTCAACTGTCTGGACCAGATTCTGAAAGAATACCACACTCACCCACTTTAAGTGCATTCCATAATGTATCAAGCTCACTGCAGAATGCTTACCTGTTGTGCGTCTTCCCACTTTTCCCTGTTGTCCTCCTCTAGGAGATTGCTGATGATCTGAAAGAAGTTCTGTAGGGAGGAGAGAGAGGAAATTGACTCAATTAAATTGACTCTTATTGCATCAAAAGAAAACAAAGCTGATGCCCCTTTCCACACACACATGTATGTACAAACACACAGACACACACACACACACACACACACACACATACACATACACACACACACACACACACACACATGTATGTACAAACACACAGACAGATGCTCAGGGGAACTATCACTACCCTATTGACAGTCAGCGTCAAAAATATTTCAGCTGGTCTCCCGTGTGTGTGTGTGTGAGTGAGTGAGTGAGTGAGTGAGTGAGTGAGTGAGTGTGTGTGTGTGTGTGTGTGTGGGGGGGGGGGTGTGTGTGTGTGTGTGCCCAGAGGTGGCCCCTTTCCCGTGATACAGACGATCTTGTTTTCTACTTGAATGCTTATGCTCCCTCTGGTGGTAATGTGCCCATTTTTAACATTAGCACACACACACACACACACACACACACACACACACACACACACACACACACAGCAAAAATGCACAGATGCAGCAGCGAGCGCTAGCTGTACTCATTGCGTCAGACTGTCTGTCCACACAACGACAGACCAGACACACGACCAGGACACAGCTAGCATTCAGGACAGAAATGATCTTATTGGAGCAGGAGGAGGAGGAGGAGGAGGAGGAAGAGGGGGTTCAGGCTGTAATCTCCATCATACTACTGAAATAAAGAAAATAAAGCTGGAGGAGAGAAGGGAAGACAGGGAGGGGGACACAGGGGAGAGAGGAGGAGACAGTGGAGAGGGAGGAGGAGAGGGAAGACAGGGGAGAGGGGAAGGGTAGACAGGGAGAGAGGGGGTCAGAAGAGGGAGTGGGAGGCAGGAGGGAGGGTAAATAGGTAGAGGGGGTGACAGGACAGAGGGGGAAAGAGGTATAGGGGGTGACAGGAGGGAGGGGGAAAGAGGTAGAGGGGGTGACAGGAGGGAGGGGGAAAGAGGTGGAGGGGGTGACAGGACAGAGAGGGAAAGAGGTATAGGGGGTGACAGGAGGGAGGAGGAAGAGGTAGAGGGGGTGACAGGAGGGAAGGGGAAAGAGGTGGAGGGGGTGACAGGAGGGAGGGGGAAGAGATAGAGGGGGTGACAGGACAGAGGGGGAAAGAGGTAGAGGGGGTGACAGGACAGAGGGGGAAAGAGGTAGAGGGGGTGACAGGAGGGAGGGGGAAAGAGGTAGAGGGGGTGACAGGACAGAGGGGGAAAGAGGTAGAGGGGGTGACAGGAGGGAAGGGGAGAGTTCTTTGATAAAATAAACAGGCATAATGGAGCTTTCTTAGTGTCGATTTCTGGGGAAATGTATTTGAAATGACTACCATTCACCACTGCATTCACCATCACATATTACAGTAAATATAATGATTACATGTCACAGTAAATATAATGATTACATGTTACAGTAAATATGATTACATGTCACAGTAAATATAATGATTACATATTACAGTAAATATAATGATTACATGTCACAGTAAATATAATGATTACATATTATAGTAAATATAATGATTACATATTATAGTAAATATAATGATTACCTGTTACAGTAAATATAATGATTACATATTACAGTAAATATAATGATTACATATTATAGTAAATATAATGATTACCTGTTACACTAAATATAATGATTACATATTACAGTAAATATAATGATTACCTGTTACAGTAAATATAATGATTACATATTACAGTAAATATAATGATTACATATTACAGTAAATATCATGATTACATATTACAGTAAATATAATGATTACCTGTTACAGTAAATATAATGATTACATATTACAGTAAATATAATGATTACATATTACAGTAAATATCATGATTACATGTCACAGTAAATATAATGATTACATATTACAGTAAATATAATGATTACATGTTACAGTAAATATCATGATTACATGTCACAGTAAATATAATGATTACATATTACAGTAAATATAATGATTACATATTACAGTAAATATAATGATTACATGTCACAGTAAATATAATGATTACATGTTACAGTAAATATAATGATTACATATTACAGTAAATATAATGATTACATATTACAGTAAATATAATGATTACATGTCACAGTAAATATAATGATTACATATTACAGTAAATATAATGATTACATATTATAGTAAATATAATGATTACATGTCACAGTAAATATAATGATTACATATTACAGTAAATATAATGACATTACAGTAAATGTAACAGTAAATATAATGATTACGAAGGTAGCGTTAGACAACATAATAACAGAGGTGACAGCTCATCCCAGGCAGGTACCTATTTGTTTCCGTTTCTATTTTAGTCTTTTAGCAGACAAAATAGACCAATGGCTGTTCATCTGGGTAAGGGGATGGACTCTAGACCATACTATCAGCCAATCATGTCTGTGTATGTAAATATCTTCAAATGTGTTTCCTAACGCCCACACGATCAGGCTGAGCATTTCAAGAGCCAAAGGAGGCTCAGGGAAATAAATGATTAAAAAAGTTATTTTCATTATATAAACACACACAGTGATTTATGAGACATACAGTGATGATTTAAAATAACAAAGCTGACATGGGGACTTTAACTGTGTAAATAATCATTCCAGTTTCATTGGAAAGGGGGAGATATGTTGACAAGCCTCTCAGGGGTTTTCCACCTCTCCTGCACATGCAGGAGAAAACCTTTTAAACGTTATCATATTGTTTTCTATTTTCATGTATGCAACAAAAAAAAAGGACACAAAAAAGGACACAAATCAAAATAAATCCAACACACAATTCTACCTCAGCAGCATGGTCAACATTTATCAAGACAAAAGAGACCGATCCACTCACCTGCACGTCGTCTGAGCTAGGTTCGTAACTGGCCCTCTTGAAGGTATCAGTCACGTTTCTGAGTATCTCCACAGAGGACAGCAGGTCTCCAGCGTAGAAGTTCCTTCTCTGGGTGAGATCCAGCAGGGTCTTGGTCACCTGAGACATCCCGTCCCCTGCCAACTTCCCCTGGCCCTTAGCTAGATGGCCCTGGATCTCCAGAAGAAGAAATGAACTATGAGGTCTTATATGTTCTCTACACTATATTACAGTATATTACTACAGTATTACTACATTGATTGATTCTCTACACTATATTACAGTATATTACTACAGTATTACTACATTGATTGATTCTCTACACTATATTACAGTATATTACTACAGTATTACTACATTGATTGATTCTCTACACTATATCACAGTATATTACCACAGTATTACTACAATGATTGATTCTCTACACTATATCACAGTATATTACCACAGTATTACTACAATGATTGATTCTCTACACTATATTACAGTATATTACTACAGTATTACTACATTGATTGATTCTCTACACTATATCACAGTATATTACCACAGTATTACTACAATGATTGATTCTCTACACTATATTACAGTATATTACTACAGTATTACTACAATGATTGATTCTCTACACTATATTACAGTATATTACTACAGTATTACTACATTGATTGATTCTCTACACTATATTACAGTATATTACTACAGTATTACTACATTGATTGATTCTCTACACTATATCACAGTATATTACCACAGTATTACTACAATGATTGATTCTCTACACTATATCACAGTATATTACCACAGTATTACTACAATGATTGATTCTCTACACTATATTACAGTATATTACTACAGTATTACTACATTGATTGATTCTCTACACTATATCACAGTATATTACTACAGTATTACTACAATGATTGATTCTCTACACTATATTACAGTATATTACTACAGTATTACTACAATGATTGATTCTCTACACTATATTACAGTATATTACTACAGTATTACTACATTGATTGATTCTCTACACTATATTACAGTATATTACTACAGTATTACTACATTGATTGATTCTCTACACTATATTACAGTATATTACTACAGTATTACTACATTGATTGATTCTCTACACTATATGATAGTATATTACTACAGTATTACTACAATGATTGATTCTCTACACTATATCACAGTATATTACTACAGTATTACTACATTGATTGATTCTCTACACTATATTACAGTATATTACTACAGTATTACTACATTGATTGATTCTCTACACTATATTACAGTATATTACTACAGTATTACTACAATGATTGATTCTCTACACTATATCACAGCATATTACTACAGTATTACTACATTGATTGATTCTCTAAACTATATGACAGTATATTACTACAGTATTACTACATTGATTGATTCTCTACACTATATTACAGTATATTACTACAGTATTACTACAATGATTGATTCTCTACACTATATCAAAGCATATTACTACAGTATTACTACATTGATTGATTCTCTAAACTATATGACAGTATATTACTACAGTATTACTACATTGATTGATTCTCTACACTATATCACAGCATATTACTACAGTATTACTACAATGATTGATTCTCTACACTATATGACAGTATATTACCACAGTATTACTACAATGATTGATTCTCTACACTATATCACAGCATATTACTACAGTATTACTACAATGATTGATTCTCTACACTATATCACAGTATATTACTACAGTATTACTACAATGATTGATTCTCTACACTATATTACAGTATATTACTACAGTATTACTACAATGATTGATTCTCTACACTATATCACAGTATATTACTACAGTATTACTACAATGATTGATTCTCTACACTATATTACAGTATATTACCACAGTATTACTACAATGATTGATTCTCTACACTATATTACAGTATATTACTACAGTATTACTACAATGATTGATTCTCTACACTATATTACAGTATATTACCACAGTATTACTACAATGATTGATTCTCTACACTATATTACAGTATATTACCACAGTATTACTACAATGATTGATTCTCTACACTATATGACAGTATATTACTACAGTATTACTACAATGATTGATTCTCTACACTATATTACAGTATATTACCACAGTATTACTACAATGATTGATTCTCTACACTATATTACAGTATATTACTACAGTATTACTACAATGATTGATTCTCTACACTATATTACAGTATATTACCACAGTATTACTACATTGATTGATTCTCTACACTATATTACAGTATATTACTACAGTATTACTACATTGATTGATTCTCTACACTATATTACAGTATATTACTACAGTATTACTACATTGATTGATTCTCTACACTATATTACAGTATATTACTACAGTATTACTACATTGATTGATTCTCTACACTATATTACAGTATATTACTACAGTATTACTACATTGATTGATTCTCTAGACTATATTACAGTATATTACTACAGTATTACTACATTGATTGATTCTCTACACTATATTACAGTATATTACTACAGTATTACTACATTGATTGATTCTCTACACTATATTACAGTATATTACTACAGTATTACTACATTGATTGATTCTCTACACTATATGATAGTATATTACTACAGTATTACTACATTGATTGATTCTCTACACTATATGATAGTATATTACTACAGTATTACTACAATGATTGATTCTCTACACTATATTACAGTATATTACTACAGTATTACTACAATGATTGATTTCTTTTAGAATGCATTAAAAGGCCAGCGTCCTGTACCTCCAGGAGAAGGAAGAGAAGAGAGAGGACCATAAGACCCTGGAGGTCCTCTAAAGTATAGTATACACTATATTATTATAGTATTACTACAGTTTATATTACAGCTTTCCCTGACCCTCGACCTCCAGGAGAAGGAAGAGGAGGAAGAGAACTATGAGACTGTTCTCTGCAGTAGATTACTGCAATATGTGGTTTAAACTGTCTACATTAACAACAGCTGTAGTGTTATTATTTAAGTCTCTATAATGTAGTTTAAACGGTCTACATTAACATCAGCTGTAGTGTTATTATTTAAGTCTCTATAATGTAGTTTAAACGGTCTACATTAACATCAGCTGTAGTGTTATTATTTAAGTCTCTATAATGTAGTTTAAACGGTCTACATTAACATCAGCTGTAGTGTAATTAGTCTCTATAATGTGGTTTATACTGTCTATGTTAATATCAGCTGTAGTGTAATTAGTCTCTATAATGTGGTTTATACTGTTTATATTAATATCAGCTGTAGTGTAATTAGTCTCTATAATGTGGTTTAAACTGTCTACATTAACATCAGCTGTAGTGTTATTAGTCTATATAATGTGGTTTAAACTGTCTACATTAATATCAGCTGTAGTGTTATTAGTCTCTATAATGTGGTTTATACTGTCTACATTAATATCAGCTGTAGTGTTATTAGTCTCTATAATGTGGTTTATACTTTCTACATTAATATCAGCTGTAGTGTTATTAGTCTATATAATGTGGTTTATACTGTCTATATTAATATCAGCTGTAGTGTTATTAGTCTCTATAATGTGGTTTATAC
>NC_048565.1:87633284-87635784 GCF_013265735.2 Oncorhynchus mykiss | reverse complement strand
GAGAGGTATGTCAGTAGTAGCAGGGTATAGAGAGGTATGTCAGTAGTAGCAGGGTAGAGAGAGGTATGTCAGTAGTAGCAGGGTATAGAGAGGTATGTCAGTAGTAGCAGGGTAGAGAGAGGTATGTCAGTAGTAGCAGGGTATAGAGAGGTATGTCAGTAGTAGCAGGGTAGAGAGAGGTATGTCAGTAGTAGCAGGGTATAGAGAGGTATGTCAGTAGTAGCAGGGTAGAGAGAGGTATGTCAGTAGTAGCAGGGTAGAGAGAGGTATGTCAGTAGTAGCAGGGTAGAGAGAGGTATGTCAGTAGTAGCAGGGTATAGAGAGGTATGTCAGTAGTAGCAGGGTAGAGAGAGGTTTGTCAGTAGTAGCAGGGTAGAGAGAGGTATGTCAGTAGTAGCAGGGTATAGAGAGGTATGTCAGTAGTAGCAGGGTAGAGAGAGGTATGTCAGTAGTAGCAGGGTAGAGAGAGGTATGTCAGTAGTAGCAGGGTATAGAGAGGTATGTCAGTAGTAGCAGGGTATAGAGAGGTATGTCAGTAGTAGCAGGGTAGAGAGAGGTATGTCAGTAGTAGCAGGGTATAGAGAGGTATGTCAGTAGTAGCAGGGTAGAGAGAGGTATGTCAGTAGTAGCAGGGTATAGAGAGGTATGTCAGTAGTAGCAGGGTAGAGAGAGGTATGTCAGTGGAGCGATGACATGTTGCAGGACTGGATGGGTTTAATAGTTTACATTCAGGATTCAGCTTTTAATCTCCTATATTTATCCTAATTTAAATACCAGCTTTTTTCTACCTTTATTGTTCAGTTTCATTCTATTCAGTCCAATTTGTTCCGGCCTTAAATCCATTCTGGGTCAGTGAATGATGGATAGAATATTTAATAGATGTATAATAATACTATCTTGCTCTGAGAAGAAACAATATATACCTAAATACTACCAAATCATTGCTTCCACAATAGGGAAAATGGGGTTATTAAATACCCAGCCCAAAGAGGAGAAACATCAATGGGAGACGTTGGTGATATGGGGGACACTGCCAGTAGCACTAAATCAAAGAGTTGCCGAGGTCTATTCATTACAAATGAATGGTTTAATTTGCTCCCATATTGAATGTTCATCTTTGGCAACAGTGCAGTTGGGAACATTGGGTAATGGTGAATTTATGATGCGCCACAAATAGAGACTGTGAGGGAAGGGGAGAAGAGAAGGAGGAGAGAAGAGGACAGGAGAGGAGAGGAGAGGAGAGAAGAGGACAGGAGAGGGAGAGGAGAGGAAGAGAAGTACAGTAGACCTACTGAAGATAGACCTACTGATTGCTGCAGGTATCTATATTCATTGGTTATGCAGCGGGCATAGCTGGGTGGTTCCCAATAGGCCACACCCCGGTGATCCAGAGAGCAGCGTCGACTAGTGGTGCCTGTGGAAGACAGGAGTGAAGGAGAGAGACAGAGGGGTGGAGAGAGAGAGGGGAGAGACGGTAGACGGTAGATGGAAAGGGGCGAAGGACAGAGAGAGAAAGAGAAATAGAGAGGGATACAGATATGGAAGGGGGAGCAGATGGGAGGGGAGGGGACCAGAGATAGAGGATGAGAGAGAGAGCCAGAGCGTGAGAGAAAAATACAGAGAACAGAGAAAGAAATAAGAACAGAATCAAAGAAAGGTAGAGAGGAAAGATAGGGAGTCAGCAGAGATTAGGAGAAAGAGAGAGGGAGAGGATGACAGAGAAGGAGAGGATGAGAGAGAGAGAGAGAGAGAGAGAGAGAGAGAGAGAGAGAGAGAGAGAGATTAATACTTGTTCATAGGAGACTTATCTTCCTTGTGTAATTTCCCTCAGCCCCTCACATCTTCCAGTGGAAGTTTAAGGCTGAAAATACACTGTAGCTATTTGGAAGCCATATGCTGCTTCTGTGTTTGTTCAATAGTGTTAAAGGTTAAAGGTTAAATACAGCAGAGATATCTACACCAATGTCTTACATACAGCAGAGATATCTACACCAATGTCTAACATACAGCAGAGATATCTACACCAATGTCTAACATACAGCAGAGATATCTACACCAATGTCTTACATACAGCAGAGATATCTACACCAATGTCTAACATACAGCAGAGATATCTACACCAATGTCTAACATACAGCAGAGATATCTACACCAATGTCTTACATACAGCAGAGATATCTACACCAATGTCTAACATACAGCAGAGATATCTACACCAATGTCTTACATACAGCAGAGATATCTACACCAATGTCTAACATACAGCAGAGATATCTACACCAATGTCTAACATACAGCAGAGATATCTACACCAATGTCTAACATACAGCAGAGATATCTACACCAATGTCTAACATACAGCAGAGATATCTACACCAATGTCTTACATACAGCAGAGATATCTACACCAATGTCTAACATACAGCAGAGATATCTACACCAATGTCTTACATACAGCAGAGATATCTACACCAATGTCTAACATACAGCAGAGATATCT
>NC_048565.1:87618284-87628284 GCF_013265735.2 Oncorhynchus mykiss | reverse complement strand
TTATTTTTAGTGTTATTATTATTTGTATTGTTATTATTATTTGTATTATTTGTATTGTTATTATTATTTGTATTATTTGTATTGTTATTATTATTTGTATTATTTGTATTGTTATTATTATTTGTATTATTTGTATTGTTATTATTATTTGTATTACTTGTATTGTTATTATTATTTGTATTATTTGTATTGTTATTATTTTTTGTATTATTTGTATTGTTATTATTATTTGTATTACTTGTATTGTTATTATTATTTGTATTATTTGTAGTGTTACTATTATTTGTATTATTTGTAGTGTTATTATTATTTGTATTATTTGTAGTGTTATTATTATTTGTATTATTTGTAGTGTTATTATTATTTGTATTATTTGTAGTGTTACTATTATTTGTATTATTTGTAGTGTTATTATTATTTGTATTATTTGTAGTGTTATTATTATTTGTAGTGTTATTATTATTTGTAGTGTTATTATTATTTGTAGTGTTATTATTATTTGTATTATTTGTAGTGTTATTATTATTTGTATTATTTGTAGTGTTATTATTATTTGTAGTGTTAGTATTATTTGTAGTGTTATGATTATTTTTAGTGTTATTATTATTTGTATTATTTGTAGTGTTATTATTATTTGTATTATTTGTATTGTTATTATTATTTGTATTATTTGTAGTGTTACTATTATTTGTATTATTTGTATTGTTATTATTATTTGTATTATTTGTAGTGTTATTATTATTTGTAGTGTTATTATTATTTGTAGTGTTATGATTATTTTTAGTGTTATTATTATTTTTAGTGTTATTATTATTATTATTATTATAATTTTTAGTATTATTATTATTGCAGCGTCTGCCTGCCAGCTGGAAATGTTTGCCAGTGGGGGTGTGTCTGTGTTGAGTCTACCTGCCCCTCCCCTGTGAAGCATAGGTTACTGTAGCCTACTGACAACATTACAAGTGTAATTCAGAAATTAAGGAGAGATGTTTAATTAAATAATAAATTATTTACTTTTTCAATGCTAGTTAAGGATACTATAGTTATCACGTTTCACATTGGATTTTTTAACTACTGGTAAGAGTTTGATTTTAATTCTAGTGCTGCTCTGCACACACAAGCTAGTTAGCTGGTTAGCTGGTTAGCTCGTTAGCTCGTTAGCTCATTAGCTAGTTAGCTATTAGCTAGCTAACATTTGCTCTGGTCCAATGTTAAACCAACTCGGATGTTCAAAGATATTCAAAGTTCCTCCATAGAAGCTGCTCCTCCTCTGTGTGTCTAATTCAGATAAGGATGTCATAACAAGATGCCCAGCGCTTCAAGGCAAGCTTCCTCCAAACTCTCTCGCTCTCCCTCACCCTCAAAATGTCAGTTACATCTTGCGCCCTACACTGTGACTGGCAGCACAGTGTGTGTTTGTCTTTCATTACGATTAAACCATGCTGTTATGGCAAAATACAATTTGCTATTAATGTTAAAAAAAAACACATATTTCAGATGTTTAAAAAGGAACAGAAAGGAACAATTAAAACCCATCGTTTGTTGGGGTTCAGAACCGGTTCAGAACTTTATTTTGCTGGTTGAAACAGTGGAACAGAACCCCAAAAATAATAAATCTGTTTAGGACAAAACTATTGGAAAAAAATGTTGGTTCCAACCCCCTGGTTTGATACCATTCCATTAATTACAAGAAGCCTGTCCTCCTATATCTCCTCCCACCAGCCTCCTCTATAATTGCATAAGTGTAGACTAGATTGTAAGTAGATTGTAATCCATGAACATGCTGTAGTTGTAAAATGGTTTCTTTGTGTTGGATTAAACTGTTTAAAATAGAACCGGTGTGAAAAAGATTGATAATGGGAACTGCTTCCTTACAGTCTTCTACAACAGAAACAATGCCACTCTTTACAGGGTGATAATGGTCAAACAAAAGATTGCATTTGCATTAATCGCCGTGGTAGCGAACAGTCTCCATGGAGATAAAAACAGGTGGGTTAATCAACACCATCAATTAATATTAAGATATTAATCATACATTAGGACCTAGACAAAATAACACTCTCTTATTATCTCTCTCGCTCTTTATCTCTCTCTTATTCTCTCTCTCTATTCTCTCTCTCTCTCAATTCTCGCTCTCTCGCTATCTCTCTCTCTCTATCCTCTTTCTCTTTATTGTCTCGCTCTCTCTATTCTCTCTCTCTCTCTCTCTCTCTCTCGCTCTCTCTTTATCTCACTCTCTTATTCTCTCTCTCTCTTTATCTCTCTCTCAATTCTCGCTCTCTCTTTATCTCTCTCTCTATCCTCTTTCTCTTTATCTCGCTCTCTCTATTCTCTCTCTCTCTCTCTCTCTCTATCTCTCTCTCTATCCTCTCTCTCTTTTCATTTCTCTCTCTATATATATTCTCTCTCTAACAGCTTCCTCTTAAAGCTACAGTCTGTGATTTGGGAAGCTGTTCAATGGTCATTTCAATTCTTGATGTTTACCCATTGGTTGTTGAAGAATAGACAACAACCTACAGTATACATATCTCCTGAGTTTAGCACAACTGTCAATCTTTATCGTAACCCAAAATAGAAGCTTTTTATTACTCCGTTGTTGAATTCATTGTTGAATTGCAAATTATCTTTCCAGGCTCTGTCTATTTTCAGAGCTGAAGCTGGGTTGCCTACACTCTGCTTTATGTAAGTCTTATCGGTTCCTCCTACAGGAACAGAAAGGCACGTCACTCTTCCTCAGCGAAGAGGAAGATCATTATCTTCACTCCACGCTTCCAGTTAATTGACTCTTGCAGTCTCACTTATGGTGGTTATGGGGTTATCGTTACCTGGGCAACGCTGGTCACTGCACTTGCGGACTTCATCCCCTGTGCCCTCGCACTGTTGCCCGGTGACCGCTGCCCCCTGGCACACCCGCGCCCGCCTCTGCCAACCCCCGTCACATGATTTGGAGCAGCCACTCCAAGGCCCCCAGGGATTCCACTGGCCATTGGCTGAGGAGGAGAGACAGATCAGTTAAACAATTGGCTGAGGAGGAGACAGATCAGTTAAACCACTGGCCATTGGCTGAGGAGGAGAGACAGATCAGTTAAACCACTGGCCATTGGCTGAGGAGGAGACAGATCAGTTAAACCACTGGCCATTGGCTGAGGAGGAGAGACAGATCAGTTAAACCACTGGCCATTGGCTGAGGAGGAGACAGATCAGTTAAACCACTGGCCATTGGCTGAGGAGGAGAGACAGATCAGTAAAACCATTGGCTGAGGAGGAGACATTGGCTGAGGAGGAGACAGATCAGTTAAACCACTGGCCATTGGCTGAGGAGGAGAGAACAGATCAGTTAAACCACTGGCCATTGGCTGAGGAGGAGAGACAGATCAGTTAAACTCCTGGCCGTTGGCTGAGGAGGAAAGACACACCACTGTTAAACAACTGGCCACTGGCTGAGGAGTTAGACCCCTGGCCAATGGCTGAGAAGTTAGACCCATGGCCAATGCGTGAGAAGTTATACCCCTGGCCATTGGCTGATGAGTTAGACCCCTGGCCATTGGCTGAGGAGTTAGACCCCAGCCATTGGCTGAGGAGGTAGACCCTTGGCCATTGGCTGAGGAGTTAGACCCTTGGCCATTGGCTGAGGAGTTAGACCCCTGGCCATTGTCTGAGGAGTTAGACCCCTGGCCATTGTCTGAGGAGTTAGACCCTTGGCCATTGGCTGAGGAGTTAGACCCCTGGCCATTGGCTGTGGAAGAGACACATCATTGTTAAAAAGGGTCTCTTTCTCAAATGCCTAAATATCTGTCCTCTCCTTGTGTCCTCTCCTTGTGTCTTATCCGATTGTCCTCTCCTTATGTTATGTCCTCGTGTCATATTCTTGTTTCCTCCCCTTGTTCCCTCTCCTTATTTCCTCTCCTTGTGTCCTCTGCTGATTGTTAAAAAAACTTGACAGGTAAAACATTATGGTGGCAGCTCATCATTAGGCTGGCTTTGTTCTGGTCAGTTCATTCAGAGCAGAGTGATGAAGGAGTGGAAATTAGTACAGTAGATGATGGATTTTAAAACAAGTAGCAAGAGAGCCTCTGGACTCCATCTTTTCTCCCCAACATCCAATCGGTTGTTAGTAAAGCATGACCAATAAGGAATCTCTATTTTATTACCATCAGCCAGTCGTTCTTTCAATTTCTATAACGGCACTGGGGCCCCTGGGGATACCTGGGAAGACTCATGAGACAATAGTCCTACTGGTACAATGCACATCAGGGGGTACTTCAGGGATACCTGGGAAGACTCATGAGACAATAGTCCTACTGGTACAATGCACATCAGGGGGTACTTCAGGGATACCTGGGAAGACTCACGAGACAATAGTCCTACTGGTAAAATGCACATCTGGGGGTACTTCAGGGATACCTGGGAAGACTCATGAGACAATAGTCCTACTGGTAAAATGCACATCAGGGGGTACTTCAGGGGTACTCTGAGAAGACTCATGAGACAATAGCCCTACTGGTAAAATGCACATCAGGGGGTACTTCAGTGGTACTCTGAGAAGACTCATGAGACAATAGTCCTACTGGTAAAATACACATGGGGGGGTACTTCAGGGGTACTCTGAGAAGACTCATGAGACAATAGTCCTACTGGTAAAATGCACATCAGGGTGTACTTCAGGGATACTCTGAGAAGAATCATGAGACAATAGTCCTACTGGTAAAATGCACATCAGGGGGTACTTCAGGGGTACTCTGAGAAGACTCATGAGACAATTGCCCTACTGGTAAAATGCACATCAGGGGGTACTTCAGGGGTACTCTGAGAAGACTCATGAGACAATAGCCCTACTGGTAAAATGCACATCAGGGGGTACTTCAGGGGTACTCTGAGAAGACTCATGAGACAATAGTCCTACTGGTAAAATGCACATCAGGGGGTACTTCAGGGGTACTCTGAGAAGACTCATGAGACAATAGTCCTACTGGTAAAATGCACATCAGGGAGTACTTCAGGGGTACTCTGGGAAGCGCAAAATGTTGTGAATCACAGCTCTAAGATGCCACACGACCTTGACCATTCTATGTGCCACGTCCCCCATGCAGCTCTACTATGATGTGTAGCTAGAAGATGTGAATTCATTCTTACACAGACACAGTAGGTGGGATTATAGATACTGGGACACCTGGGGGCGTGTCCCAAAGGCCGCCCTATTCCCTATATAGTGCACTACTTTTGACTAGGGACTCAGGGAATAGGGTGCCATTTGGCACAAAGCCCTGGACATGTTTTATAGTACCCAGAGATATAGTAAAAGAAAAAAAGAAGAAGAAGTTTTTGGCAGAATTTTATCCAGATTTAATGAATAAAATGACTCTGATAATACTTGTAATAATGAGGAATATGTCTCCTTTTATGGTTGGGGAGGCTGCTCTGTGACTGCGGTGATTACTTTCCTCACTTTGCCAATATTAAAAGGCCTTTTATGATAAAGTTTCCCAAAGCAGTGGCATGTTTTATGTCTTTTTAATGAACACAGTAAAATCGAGCATTAGGCAAAAACAGATGGTCCCCCTGAGCCAAACAGTTAATCACATGACCTTCTCTGAAAGGTAGAACAACCCTGGGAAGGGGTCACACTCCTTTATTCCATCCCTCCTCCCTCCACCCCACCTGTATTTACCCCTTCTCCATACACACAGGTCCAAGGACTAACCTCAGCGGAGGTCTGAAATGGACAGACATGATCCCGACCACGTTCATAACACAACAAGTCAGTAGTGCAACGTTGACCTATGTTACACCAGCGTGTGGTGGGAGAGCATCTCTGTCTCCCAGTTCTCTGTGACATTATTCATGTTTTAGTGAGCATCCCTGTCTCCCAGTTCTCTGTTACATTATTCATGTATTAGTGAGCATCGCTGTCTCCCAGTCCTCTGTGACATTATTCATGTATTAGTGAGCATCGCTGTCTCCCAGTCCTCTGTGACATTAGTAATGTATTAGTGAGCATCGCTGTCTCCCAGTCCTCTGTGACATTATTCATGTATTAGTGAGCATCGCTGTCTCCCAGTTCTCTGTTACATTATTCATGTATTAGTGAGCATCGCTGTCTCCCAGTCCTCTGTTACATTATTCATGTATTAGTGAGCATCGCTGTCTCCCAGTTCTCTGTGACATTATTCATGTTTTAGTGAGCATTCCTGTCTCCCAGTCCTCTGTTACATTATTCATGTATTAGTGAGCATCGCTGTCTCCCAGTTCTCTGTTACATTATTCATGTATTAGTGAGCATCGCTGTCTCCCAGTTCTCTGTTACATTATTCATGTATTAGTGAGCATCGCTGTCTCCCAGTCCTCTGTGACATTATTCATGTATTAGTGAGCATCGCTGTCTCCCAGTCCTCTGTGACATTATTCATGTATTAGTGAACATCGCTGTCTCCCAGTCCTCTGTTACATTATTCATGTATTAGTGAACATCGCTGTCTCCCAGTCCTCTGTGACATTATACATGTATTAGTGAGCATCGCTGTCTCCCAGTCCTCTGTTACATAATTAATGTATTAGTGATCATCGCTGTCTCCCAGTCCTCTGTTACATAATTCATGTATTAGTGATCATCGCTGTCTCCCAGTCCTCTGTTACATAATTCATGTATTAGTGATCATCGCTGTCTCCCAGTTCTCTGTTACATTATTCATGTATTAGTGTAAAAATCCCATGTGAAGATGAGAGTTCCAGGGTTCTGACTTTCTGATACATTCAGAGTGCTAGCAGTCCACTAACACTACGCTGACATCTAAGTGTTGGGAATACCTCAGAGACAAACAGCATAGCAAACACTGAACTAACTCAAATCAAATCAAATTGTATTTATCACATGCGCCGAATACAACAGGTGTAGACCTTACAGTGAAATGCTTACTTACGAGCCCTTAACCAGCAATGCAGTTTTAAGAAAATAGCAAAAAAAAAAAGTAAGAGATAAGAATAACAAATAATTAAAGAGCAACAGTAAATAACAGTAGCAGGGCTTTATACAGTTGGTACCGGTACAGAGGCAATGTGGAGGCTATATACACGGGGTACCGGTGCAGAGTCAATGTGGCGGCTATATACAGGGGGTACTGGTACAGAGACAATGTGGAGGCTATATACAGGGGGTACCGGTACAGAGTCAATGTGGCGGCTATATACAGGGGGTACCGGTACAGAGTCAATGTGGAGGCTATATACAGGACGCAGGCCTCCTAATTGTCCCTAGAATTTCTAAGCAAACAGCTGGAGCCAGGGCTTTCTCCTATAGAGCTAAATTTTTATGGATTGGTCTTCCTACCCATGTGAGAGACGTAGACTCGGTCTCAACCTTTAATTATTTATTGACGATTTCATCTCTTCAGTAGGTCCTATGATTGAGTGTAGTCTGTCCCAGGAGTGTGAAGGTGAACGGAAAGGCACTGGAGCAACAAACCGCCCTTGCTGTCTCTGCCTGGCCGGTTCCCCTCTTTCCACTGGGATTCTCTGCCTCTAACCCTATTACAGGGGCTGAGTCACTGGTTTACTGGTGCTCTTCCATGCCGTCCCTAGCAGGGGTGCGGCACTTGAGTGGCTTGAGTCACTGAAGTGCTCTACCTGTCTGGGTTGGCGCCCCCTCCTGGGTTATACCGTGGCGGAGATCTTTGTGAGCTATACTCTGCCTTGTCTCAGGATGGTAAGTTAGTGGTTGAAGATATCCCTCCAGTGGTGTGGGGGCTGTGCTTTGGCAAAGTATTTATGCTGCAGTAGTTTATGTGTCGGGGGGCTAGGGTCAGTCTGTTATATCTAGAGTATTTCTCCTCCTCTGGTGTCCTGTGTGAATTTAAGTATGCTCTCTCTAATTCTCTCTTTCTCTCTTTCTTTCTCTCTCTCGGAGGACATGAGCCCTAGGACTATGCCTCAGAACTACCTGGCATGATGACTCCTTGTTGTTCCCAGTGCACCTGGCTGTGCTGCTGCTCCAGTTTCAACTGTTCTGCCTGCGGCTATGGAACCCTGAAATGTTCACTGTGATTACTATTACTTGACAATGCTGGTCATTTATGAACATTTGAACATCTTGGCCATGTTCTGTTATAATCTCCACCCAGCACAGCCAGAAGAGGACTGGCCAACCCCCATAGCCTGGTTCCTCTCTAGGTTTCGTCCTAGGTTTTGGCCGTTCTATGGAGTTTTTCCTAGCCACCATGCTTTTAGACGTGCATTGCTTGCTGTTTGGGGTTTTAGGCTGGGTTTCTGTACATCACTTTGAGATATCAGCTGATGGAAGAAGGGCTTTATGAATACATTTGATGTATTTTCAGGTAGAGATACCTTGCGAATCTTCTATCTCTCCTCTCTCTCTCTGTGTCTTCCCCATATTAACCTAATGTAGCAGGCCTATAGAAACACACAGAACGGACAAGTAGGCACGCAATGGATTATGGTCATTGCAGTTAATTACCATATTTACCAACTCCCTACTACATCGCACAGTTGGGGCTTGATGTGATTTATCTCTAGAGAAACTACTTAATGTGCACATTGAGCTCACAGAAAAAGAAAACAAAATGAACTAAATGGAATTAAAATAATTGAACCGACATCAGTGAATTAGTTGTTTCAAAACCCCAAAATAACCTCCGTTTCAGTTCATCACTCAGCACTATCTATAAGAGACTTTGTTGAGATTCACAATCAATTTTAGATACTTTTGGATGATTTGAACATGATGTGCAAAACTGCTAATATTGGTCCCATGACTTGAATGGAAATTGTGACACAAATGCTAAAATATTAACTAAGTGAAACTAAACCATACTGTATCATGGATTGCTGTCATACCTTGTCCATAGACAGTTTACAGCGTAGGAAAACCAATGTGTAATTTTGTAATTTGGGTGAACTATTCCTTTAAGTTTATTTGGACAGGGACAATGTACAACACAAACACAAGTCTCACACCACTGAGAAATTATACATTTAGCTAACAGCTCATTTACATCTGTAGTCCCTGGGACGATGGTGATAGTGATGATGATGATGATGGTGATGATGATGGTGGTGGTGATTGTGGTGGTGATGATGATGGCGATGATAATGGTGGTGGTGATGATGATGATGATGGTGATGATGATGATGGTGATGATGATGGCATTAATAGCTAAGTGGCCCAGTCAGTGTGTTACCTGTGCAGTCTGGATTGTAACACTCTCTGCTCTCTGCCCAGTGGCCACGACACTCCGACCCACCGTGGGCGGCGGCTGAGCATTGTCTGGTCCTCTGCTGGGTCCCGTTGGCACAGGTCACTGAACAGTCACTCCACAGGCTCCACTCCTGCCACTGGCCGTCCACTGGGGCACACACACAGACACGTACCAACACACACACGCACACACAAACAGCCCAGACCCAAGAGGGAGAGAAAGGGAGAAAAATTGGACAGTCAGTCAGAAGAAGTGGAAGGAGACCATATTCAAATGGCTGTCTTCAGGTTGAGAGCCTGACAACTAGACACCCATATTATAATATCCTTCCACTGAAAACACAGTGGACTGTTCATGCATGAACATACCATTACCGCTTGTGGTTTGAGTGGCTTGAAATAGCTCAGGTCTAGTGGGTCATATTGCAAGAGAATGGCCATGTGTGGATGTGTCCCAAAACTGTACCCAAATAGTGCACTCCTTTTGACCAGAGTAGAAGTGCACTATATAGGGAATAGGGACAATTCATTACTTCTGCTTTTGGAGCTGCTAGTTCTCAGTTCTCTTCTCAGAGGTGAAAATGCCTTAAAACGGTGCAGAGGATAAACACAGAAAGTAATGAGTTTGCCACCTGCATTTGTCATTGCCTCTACAAGCCAACTTCCTTGGGGGAGGTTCTGCTGCATTTATGACCAACTACACCCTTCTTAAAACAGAGCAAGAGTTATATTTCTGCAAAACGACCTACAGTTGAATGAAGAGCTTGGCCTTTTCATAAAAGAAGAGAAGAA